>NC_057811.1:487258635-487259303 GCF_018294505.1 Triticum aestivum
AGTTTAGTCCCACCTCGCTAGTTGAGAGGGGCGCGCAGTGGTTTATAAGCCCCACTGCCGCTCCCCTCTTGAGCTCCTCTCCATTGCAGGCTTACGGGCCTAATTGTGACTGCTATGCCTGATGGGCCTACTGGGCCTTCTGCGGGCCTGAATCCTGGCCCATCGATGGGTTTCTAGTCGTATTCAGGCCGTGGTGGCCCAGTAGGTGGCATATTTTTTATTTTTTGCCTGTTTTTTGTTTTCTTTTTTGCTTTATTTATTTTGTTTTGTTTCTACTTACAACAAAAAACTTATTTATTTTATTTTATTTTGTTTCTAATTACTTATTTATTTTACTTTATGATAATTATTTTTGCTATTAAAGTTTCTAAGAAAAAAAGTTCTTTATGAAAATACAATTATATATCAAAAAAATCAGAAAAATAAAACTAATTCATTTTAAAATCTTAAAAATACAATTATATATCAAAAAAATCGGAAAAATAAAACTAATTCATTTTAAAATCTTAAAAATACAAATAATATATCAAAAAATTCAGTTCATCGATCCCTTGAAGGTTTGACAAAAGGTTTGATACATCATTCAGTTCATCGACCAAATACAAAGTTTGGTACAATAAATTATTACACATCAATTCTTCCCTTGTGTCCCTGCTTGCTTACGATTG
>NC_057811.1:488246251-488267067 GCF_018294505.1 Triticum aestivum
GGGTGCGCGCGCGGCGGAGCTTGCGGCGGCCGGGCCGGGGCGCGGCGCGGCGAGCGGGTTGGCTGCTGCTGCCTTCGGCGAGGCGGCGCATGCTCTGGGGCCGCAGGCGTGTGGCTGGGGTCGGGACGTGGCGTGCGTAGTGCAGACGGACAAGATAGGGTCATCTGCTGCGTTAGGCGCGTCCAATAACAGCCGGACACGGATGTCCATTTTGTCACCCATCGCTACCCCAAACGGACGAAATCCGGACAAAAGGGACGTCCGTTCGGAGTCGTGCGGTGGAATTGCCCTGAAGCCATGTATAGCTGGCCGCCCAATTGGTGCGTTAGGAAGCGGCACGTCCTTAGAGAAAGAAGCACAATCTGTCTTGAAAAAAAAGCCCTTTACAATGAAGTATCCACGCGGCCCAGGGCTCCACCTCCATGTCTTATGAAGATCCACGTAGACGCTAGCATTGTAAGGAAATCATAATAAGAGTCCTTCAGCTGCTGTTTGCAGTGATGGCAATGAAAATTTCATGGAAAGTTCTTCATTGGTGATTATGAAATTAATGATGCTGCAACAATGAAAGCTTCACACGTCGTGAGGCCTTTCCATTAGCGGATGATTTGATGTTACAAAGCTTCATAATAGCATCGGACTCGAAACAAATAGTGAATGATATTCAGAAAGGAACCAAGGGTGCTTATGACACCATCATCGCTGAGATTAAGAACATGGCTTTAATATTTAATTTATAAATTTATTTTTGAAGGCCGAGCTGCTAATAGCGACGTCGATAGATTACTCTTGATCAGGGGAGATACATTTGGATGATCCAACCCGATGATTCCTTTGTAATGCCAGTCCATGTGGACTATCAGCAATAAAACTCAAAAAAAAAAAGGAAAAAGAAGCCCTTCTAATAAAAGAAAAAAAAAATCTCACCCAGCTCTTCGCACGCACGGGCTCCGACCGACGCAAACCTCTTCCCCCGCTCCGCCGCCGCCGCCGCCGCTCTAGCTCGCTCGCGCGAAGGCGGAGCTGGTGGAGACGAGCATGGGGGTGGTGCGGGAGGTGCTGGGCGACTCTGTCGCCGACGAGGTGGACGACCCCATCGTCTCCTACATCGCCAACGCCCTCGCCGATCAGGACTTCGACTTCGGCCCCTCCGATGGGCACGGCAACTTCGACGCCCTCGGCGACCTCCTCATCGACGCCCGCTACGTCTACGACCGCCCGCGAGCACTGCCTCGAGGTACCGAACCGCTCTCCCCCGCGCCCGCCCAATCCACCCGGTCGCCATTTCGCTTCCCCAATCTGGGCTGATTGGGTGGAGGCTCGATTTGATGACCCTAGGTTTCGGTTCTAGCTCAGATTCGATGTGTGTCTAGAAAACCCAGCTTAGCGGTAACATCATCTGGTAGCCATCCATTCAGAGTATGCATTCATGACCGCAGTCCCTGATGTGTCCTGTAATGGCTTTTAGCTGCTAGTCACTGGCCTTTATGACCCCTCTCAAACACACATATGGATTCGGGGGCGGAGAAGTAGCGGGATTGTTTGATTTTGATCCAACATGAGTCTAATGCCTTTTCATTTCCTTTTCGATATAGGTCTGCACTATGAGAAATTGTGAAGCCGTGCGCAGCCTTGCCACCCTCTGCGCATGAACACGGGGATGGAGGAGGAGGTCGCGCTGAGGAAGTCAGAGAATATCTTCGATGCGCCCTTGCTGTCCTGTCGTGACAAAGCCAAGATTGAACGGAACAAGAGAAACCAAGAGAGGCAAAGAGAGGTAAATTGTTTGCTCCAAGATTGCCAGATAACAGTCTTGGTGCCATTTGTTTGTCCAATACGAATTTCAGTAGAAATGTAGTGCTTAGTGTGTTTCCCCACTTGGACAGAACTGTATGTTCAATTTGAAAATGCCTTCCCTCCTCATTAAACCTGATGTATATTGTATGTCGTGTTTCTTGTTGGTGAAGGGCCAGTACCAAATGCATGTTGCCGAAATTAGGGTACTCAGAGCTGGAATGCCTCCAGTTGGAAGAGTTCTTTTTGGAATATTTTTGGAGGTTGTGATCTTATTCAAGATGTCACCTTAACGCTCGCTTTTGGAAGGCACATTGGTGAGTTACGACTTAGCTTACCACATACAGTATGTCTCAAGTTTCCACCTATTGAGGAGGCTCTCTAGGGTCCCACTTGCTCAGGACACTTTGCTTGCTCAGGATGGTCTCATTGCTTTTTTATTTTTATTATGGGAAACTATGTGGTGCGTAGAAACTCTCCAGAAATAGCTTTGGAACAAGGGAGCACAAATATCAAAGTGTTACATGTTGGGCATACAAGCACCTCTACCCCTTGAAATATTGCCATATCAGTTCCTAATCCTTTTTTCCTTCAGTGATTTAGTTTATTTACATACCATTTCAGGTCTTGTTGGAAGAAATGGTACTGGAAAGACTCCTCTTCTCAGAGCTATGGCTCATCATGCAATTGATGGAATTCCTAAGAACTGCCAGATATTGCATGTTGAACAAGAGGTCACGGGTGATGACACAACAGCTTTGCAGTGTGCACTGAATGCTGATGTTGAGCGGGTCCAACTTATGCATGAAGAGGCCCATCTGGGTCAGTTACTGGTTAACTACTGCATAATCAGCTTTCTACATGTCCTTACTAGCTAATGTGTTCCTCTCTTCTGGGTCATTCACCTTTTTTTTTTTTTGAGTTCTTTTTTTGTCAATTTGCTTATAGTCTGCTACTCTTATGCAGAAAGATCTAGAGAATGAGGCAGAGTCAAAACAGAGCCTAGACAAGAGCAAGGGTGATGTGACAAAGATGCTATCAGCAAGAGGCTTGACGAGATATACAAGTGACTTGAACCTGTTGATGCAGATGCAGCAGAAGCTCGTGCGGCATCAATCCTGGAGGTATGTTTCTTTGTTGACATCCATTGCTTGGTGATCTGTTCTTGATTGTCCCATTTGTACAGCATGGTATAATTGATATGCTATTGCTGTCATTTCTCTCGTAGTAGCTAGTACTTGCCTTGATTTAAAGAGGTATAATTCTTACATACTAACATTGAACTGTTCTGATTGTTTGAAATCTTTACAGGGTCTCAGTTTCACTCCAGAAGTGCAATGCAGAAATACAAGATCATTTTCGAGAATAGTGCTAGCACGTGCTCTATTCACTGAGCCAGATTTACTGCTATTTGATGAGCCAACAGCGAGTTCAGAATATTTAATATATATTGTTGATTCTCTTCTCTTGCTGCCACATCCTAATGCTAACAAGCCATTACTTTGCAGAACCATCTTTATCTCCATGCTGTGTTATGGTTAGAAATTTAGAAACATATCTCCTGAAGTGGCCAAAGGCATTCATTGTTGTGTGCCATGCTCAGAGAGTTTCTGAATACGGTAGGAAACTAGGAACTCACAGTATCATTATGCAGTAGCTGATATCGACATGATTTTCTTACTCATATTTAGTACACTTGCATGAACAACATGTATTATTTTTTCATCTTAATAACTGAATAACTGGGGGAAAACATTTCTTAGGTTGTCACCGACGTTCTTCACCTACATGCCTACGAAGGTGACTGACACATTTGAGAGGACAAGGGGGAGCACCTCAAAGAATCAGCTGAAAGCCTTCGAAACATATGAGAAGGCTAGAGGGCACATGCAGGTTGGTTTTTGGCTTTCTGCATCTAGTGTGTACGATTAGCCCTCAAAGTACGTAATCACCCCCTTTAAGAAAATTGTGCTGAGTGTCGAAAAGAGAGTTGAAAGGTGGTCTGCACCACACTGTAAGCAACCACATAGGTTTTAATTAAGGTCTGATATAGTTTCCTTTCCAAAAGCATGCAGTCCTCATTGTCCCTTGGACTTTTCAAGTGCACCGTATGTCTCTTTATGATGCTAGTCTGTTTAGCATACAAGCTTATCTGACGCTGATCTAATGCTATTGAATTATACAGTACTGAATATGGTTATTCGCTTGAAATCATAATAGAGTAGCAATTGTAGGCAAGCAGAGCTTGTGTGCCAGTCTGGCCTAGGTCCTACTTCCATTGTTTAAGCTTGAGCAGGACACCAACTTTAGATTCAAATAACTCTAACTGATCTTAGCTCAGAGGCGAAAGCAAAATTGCACTAGGAAATATCAAAATGTACAGTGCAGTCAAATAACCCATATTGCATTGATTGACTTCTGGGTATGGTTTATTGGTTGCTACTTAAACATGGTGTTTTGCTGCTACTAGGTTCTCAATTTCATTCACTTGATAGCTGAGAGTATGCCTATAAAAAAGGTAAAGAAACCAAACTGCAACGATTAATCTTATATAAGCATTGTCATGTGTTATTTGACTGGCTGCACACATGATTTTGGCCACCTGCATATATGTAATACTGTTTCTGTGATTACCGGTTTTTTTGCTGACTTCTTTTTTTGTTTACATGTGCAATGCATATGACTGTTCTATGTATATCTTATTGTATCTGTCATATTTTGTTATGACAATTGGGAGAAGTTGAACCTACATGTGCACCGAGTTCTGCCACTGTCCGTATCAAGTCATCATATTTGATTGACTTATGAGCTTTAGATAAAAATCATGTCAAAGATTTTACATTTGTACATGGTGACATAAGATCTCTTTCTGCATATAGATTAGTTGCATATCCTACATCTTCAATATAAGATTCCATGCTTTACTGAATTCTGTTGAACTTCGGTACCTAAGTATGACACTAGGGCGTACTAGTTCTTAGGCACATCTTTCTTTTAGCCTCTTGGAACTTCTTCTAGATCACTTTCAAGTATGTATTCAACAGTTCACACTGGAATTAATTATGCTTATCTATATTCTTCCACGTGAGGCTCTTGTCATGAAGATTGGATATCTTTCAAGTTTCTGTTTGCGCCTATATCTTTCAACTACGCCGTTCTGTCTTGTATCTCGCGTGCGCAGCATCGCCGCCGCCACCACTGGAAGCCTAAGAAGAGACCCCCAGGCCAAGGAGTGGTACGGCTCTGATTGCCCTCACCCCTAGTTGCTCTCTGCTTCACGAATGAATCATGGTCCAGGTTTAGACAAGGATGGCAATTTTATCCATGGACATGGATATCCATGGATATCCGACCCGAATGGATAGGGTTTGGATATGCTTTTGTGTCCATGGGCGGCGCCCAAACCCGATCTGATTGCTGGTGGGTAGGGCATGGATATAATCTTGTACCCATGGATATATCCAAACCCGACCCGATAGTATGACTTAATGGGCAAAAAACTGCTACCCCTACACATGTCCCACTGCAGTTTTACACTTTGTTATCTAAAACATGCAAAAGAAATTACACGATCCCCATCGTAACTTTTATTAGTTGACATTCAATACCCCCTAACATACTCGAACGCCCCTTCCCTTATTTTTATCTCCTTGTTAAATGACTCGTCATTCTCATCTGTTGAAAAAAGACTAAATGATCTTAGGTTGTTAGTGGACGTTGATTTACCATAAGTTGATGTTTACCATAAGTGAAGCCTAGCGTGCCACAGGTGAAGAATGGAAGAGCTTATGTTAACATTGTGTTATGTCTTACTTATATGTCTTGAGAGGACCCAATGGATATCCAGTGGGTATGGATATCCATCGGGTTTGGACATGGACACAATTTTTCACCCGTGGATTTTTTTCATGGGCGGGCAAAGACTGTCTTCATGGATATGGATATGGATTTGATATTGTTCAACCCGATCCAAACCCGACCCATTGCCATCCTTAGGTTTAGAATACTGCCGGTTGAAACGAGCAATGCAGTAATGCCTGCTGCATGGTGACGGGCCTCTGATTTTTGTTGGTTGGTTGGATTAGGTTACGCGGATAGAGCTGGCTGTGCGCCCATGCTGTGCAATGGGAACTCCTGCAGGAGCATCGTCACCTTGGAATTCGTGCTTTTGGAAGTCTTCTGACACTATAATGGGTTGATAGGAATTGTGAACTTTGGAGTTTGGAAAGCACCTTGTTCACAAGATTTGTGATGCACACAAAGCTAGACCTGTGGGTACCAAGTTTAGAGTCCAATGGTATATTGTACAGGCGCTTGTGATATGCAAAACTGAATGATTACAATGTCGACTTGTCGGGTTTGACAACAAAAATTCTCATAGGGATATTCATTTAAAATTCGAAAGGTTATAGCTGGACATCAACTGACAGAATACTGCAAAAATAGACCACTTATTGGATATGAAGTTCAAGGACCTAGATTCAACTTGTCAACTCCATCCCACATATCATGATTCTTGTTTCTGTACTCTAATGTTGTTTGCAGGAAAACAAAACTACTCTTGTGTTTTTTTTTCTATATATCAGAAAGCAGCTTGAAACAATATTTAAGTAAATGATAATACAGGCTTCAGTTTGTACACCTGTAAAGAAATTGTGTCGTGTTACTTTGGTTGATGTCATTTGGTCTTCATCTGAAATTGAGTTGCATTGGAACACCAAAAATTGTGTCCTGTTACTTTGGTTGATGCCATTTGGTCTTATTTCTGGAGTCAAGAGTGTCTCATTTACTTTATTAGCTAGTTTAATAACACTGTTTATAAAAGTGATAATTCTTCTGATTATCCTAACAAAATCTAACTTCATTTGTCGAATCACCTGCAGGTTTTCACATTGTTTTGATTCTCTGGGAAGTTTGCCAAAAGAAGAGCATATGCTGATATTATGGGACCTTTTTTTAAGAAATATTCCATGGTCACTTTGATGAGCAGGAAAACTCACTCGTTAGAACAATATGGTCACGGATTTCTCAAGAACTGGGCATTCACACAGTGTGTGTGTGTGTGTGCGCGTGTGTGTGTGAACACCATCAGGCACAGGAATCTTTTGATACTGAATGCCGGTCAGGTAGTATTGAATATTGACCCCCTTCCGAAGGTATTATGGCATCTTGATGAAGACAGAGTTATGAAGCACCTTGAACAGATCAATGCAATGATTCAGCCCAAGGAATATGACCCGTCCTGTCATGGTGCAGAAGTTATTTTCGTAATGTTCAAAGTATGTTCCATTTATGTTACACTTTTATTTACTTATCCTCTTCTGCAACATTAACAGTACTGATTGCCCTGTCAAACATAAACTTCTATTGCTGGGCTCTTTTTTCTGACAAATATCAGCATGAAGTATGACTTAGCAACCAGAGAACAGTCACACTACTATTGAAGAATATCTAGCCACACTAATATTTATTCAGCAATGTCTTTCTTCCTAATTTCTTTTAAGATATGTAAGATGCACATCAAAAGAGCCCTACTTCGAATGCGGAGCGCATGCCGTACAGAGGGTTGTTTTTATGCACCAATATGCAGCTTATCTTTTCCTTTTTGGGAAGTTCTGTACTCGCCAAATTAGCTGATTTTTAATATGCAAAGTGATCAAAATCCATAGTGAACCAATATGGATCTTAATTTTTTGTGCTACGTCCACATTCCATAGTGCTAGCCAGCCTTTGTGAGAGCTGCAGGTAGTAGAAGAACTGCCAGTCCTGTTCCCTGACATGCTAATGTTCTGCATCTTCACGTGGTATGCTGATTTCACCGTGAATCTGCCATCTTTAGTGAAGTTCCATGCCACATAATCCTCCTTGCCTGGTCCACCCACCTGAACTGGCTTGATACCATTCGTGTCACGGTGCAGGAATACAACCTGCACCTTAGCATCGTTCCACATATTGCCGCCCGGCTCAAGTAGATCCTGGACCGTATCCGCTCTTCGTCCCTGCCCGGGGTATCCAACCGTCATTCCATATATCAAACAGTAGCTCCATCTCCGATACGCCATATATCTACTGTCCTTCTCGAGGCAGCTCCAGCCCATAAATGATTCCTCTCCATGCGCTTGGGGCAGTTTGCTTGGAGGAAATCTGAATTTTTATACTCCCTCCAATCCATATTACTTGTTGCTCAAATGGATGCATGTAGACGTATTTCAGTGCTATATACATCCGTTTGAGCGACAAGTAATATGGATCAGAGTCCTGCACATAGGAACTGCGGGTTAGTGAGTAAGCGCCAGCCTGTTTGGCAAGAAGTGCCTGATTAAAAACAGTGCATGATTTCTTTATTTAAAATATTAAAGGGGTCACATAGTGACGCCACCATTCAACTCTGCATTAAAGATCTCGGCGATACCACTTCGCATGGTTATTCTTTTTTCAATTTAATTCTGGACATATTTTAGAACTTTGATGAAATGTCTGGTAATAATTTTTATCTTCCTTTCAGATGTAGTAATACGGATGAACTTCAAGTGAGAATTTCTAATCTTAATCTCGCGGTGTTCAAGAAGGCGCCCACAAAATCAATTGACACCATCCCTTCTCTGATTATCCACACAGATCAAGAGAGATATACTGGCTGGGACAATCTTTTAACCATGAAGCCCTCTCACGGGTCAGACATTGAACACATAATTCTTCTTAGTGAGGAAGTTTTGTCTTCAGTGAAGGAGGATGACGGATTTACTGCTTCAGATCTGTTGAAAAATCACTCTGTCCAAAGAATGCCATTTGAAGATAGACATGTGTCCTTAAAACAGCAGACACGTAGTGATATTAGTGCCTCTTCTAGGAAGTCAATTCTTGGAGAAGCAGAAATTGCTGTGACAACACAAGGTGGGTGTGGAGGTGATATTTATTGAGTTTGCTCGGAAACTGCTTCAGCCTTTGAAATATGGGAATTTCTCTGAGCAAGCTTTGTTTGATGTTGTTATCGATGAAGCTGCACAGGTGGGGTTTCAGACTCTCGATACTAACTACTCTCTTTCAAATAAAGCTAGCTTTATATTTTATATTTATTATGCTGAACAGTGGGCTTCTTTTGGTTTACTCCTTTAGGCTCTTGAGCCTGTTATTTTGATTCCACTTCAGCTACTCAAGTCGAAAGGAACTAAGTGCAGAATGGTAGCGTGCTCTGTCTTACATATGAAACAAACATTACAGTGCAGAATAGTAACGTCTCTTTTTAAGGTTGGTGATCCAAAGCAGCTACCTGCTACCGTGATGTCTTGGTTGACAGCCTGTTTGAACCCCTACAAAGAGTGGTTATCTTGTTATTATGCTCACTAAACAGGCCAGCCATAACTCTTGCATATGACAGTGGAGTTAAAAGACTGTTCAAATTCAATTGAAATCCTTTTAAAGATCTTATGTATCATGTTTGGGTCACTAAAATGGTTTGGTTTCGAGGAGTGCCTCTCTGCTTGAGAATCCATAGCTTTAGCATTTTGCCTCACTAGCACTCAAGTAGACCATTTATTAGTTCCCTGAATGTTCCTTATTAAAATACATGGCAAACCAAGTTGTAATGATAGGTGATTTTAGTTTTCTGTGTGCCACCAACTTCGTTTTTACTTTATGTCTTAAAAATGGTCTGCTTCCAATGATGAGCAACCTTATGCAATTTTATGTGAAAATGATAGCAACCTTATTAACATGATTACAAGTAACAAGGTCTGCAGTTTTTTCTGAAGTTTGAATATGCTCATACAGAGTTCCTGTGTCTTGTTTCAGTATGTAGCCCTTAATGAATTGCCAAATTTGCATGTGAGAACTGAGAAGAGCTATTAACTGCAGGCTGTATGCTAATTTCTCATCAATTACTGTATCTTGTCTGCAGTACCGAATGGATCCTGACATTAGCAGATTCCCACCGTATGAATAAACAGCTGGATGGTGCTCAGAAGACTGAGAAATCAGGTTATTCTATGATCACAATTGTCTTGGTCCATTCATGTTCTTCGATATTGCTGATGGTCGTAAGCGTTGTGGAACCATGATTTTAAATAGCATGACATAGCATTTAGAAGAGGTCCGCCGCCAAGAGTCATAGCCCGCTATATTTAAAACTATGTGTGGAACAAATGCTGCTGCACAGTCACTCTGTAATCAATTAGAAGGTGATGCAGCACTTGAAATACTGTCATCTTTAAAGAACAAGGGTATTGTCTTTGCTTTCATGGTTTCGCCACCTACTTGAGATGGTCTTATTTTGCCTGCCTACTTGAGGGGCGGTCTTATTTTGCAGGTAACTGAGGTTTCTATACTTGCTTTGTGAACAGATATACATCAGATTTCTCCTGTAGAAAGATATTAGGGATCATAGCTCCATAAACAAGTCAACTCTCTTAGCTGTGCTTGAGGTTCAATTTTTTTTGTGGCTTGAGATTGTTGCTGAGATGGAAATCAATACTGTGGATGGATTTCAAGGTCAGTAAGTTGACATCTTGTACCAGAGATAACCTTAATTAAACACAGCATGTGCCTGATTTAGCCTGCGTTTTCTGTTCTGAAACAGAAACTTGTGGTCACCTGTCTTTTAATGTTCAGTTACTCTGGAGGCGTGTCGTGCTGTTGTTAATCTTACTGGCTTTATGGATGAATAAGCCATGCAAATAACATTTTTTGTGTTTGCAAGGAGCGAAACGAGATAAAACTCATCTATTTGTAGTCGTTTGGATCTTGATGCGTTCCCGGTAAACCCTGTTGCTGTTTGTTTTCCGTTTTGTGTGACATACATATCTCTTTCACTGTGAGGCCCCAATGTGGATTCCTCAGAGTCACAGATTGATCAGTGGAGGAAGGAGTTTGGAAGGGGATGAGACGAGGAGCGGAGCACTAGTACTGTAGGTGAGATTCACAACAGTCTGTATTTCTTCAGATAACAGGCACGGTTCAGAACTTCAGATACATATACAGAGGGTATACACAATGCCATGGCTGGCACACAGGCCACTCACACACGCGACGTATGCTCATTCAACGACCTGCCAGTGGGTCCGCTTGACGGTGGACACCCCTGTCAGGTCCTCGTTGTCCATCCACGCCATGGGCGCCGAGGACAAGGAGCAGGACGTCTCAGGACGGGCAAAGCTCTTTTATGAATTCTATTTCAGAAGCAACAAGAAGCTGGCTGGGAAAGAATACTGGAGTGAGTCGGTAAAATTTATCCTGTTTCAAAATGCTTATCTTGTTTTATGAGTCCTTGCTGCCGCTAAAATTTTATCTTGTTTCAAAATGTTTCGTTCGGTTTTTGTTTTGGTTCAGTATGTATATCGATCATATTTCAAACCAGAAACCAGCTTGCAGTCGTAAAGGAAACATGAGTAACCAATTATCTCATTATGAGGAGGTCTATTTGTGACGGTCCTTATTCAAATCTTGACAAGGAAGGATCGAATGCAGTGCATCGTGCACCATCTTCACCTTGCCGTCCCGCGCCGTCAGTTAGGTTGGCTGTGAACAACGCTCGCACAGGTACAGTACATTGTGCCGAAAATTCCGTGGATTGATTCATGCAGACCGGTGTGTGTGCACGCGCTTTCCGATCGTGCACCGAGATCGATCGATTGGGCCGGGAAAGAATCCGGCTATTGCAGGTTTTGAGAACCTTCTAGATGGATTCGCTCCAGTTATTTCAGGTTTTTGTTCCTTTTTTTACCAGTTTTTATTTCTATTTTCTATTTGATTTTTTCAAATTTCAGCAAAAATCACAATTTTAAAATTGTTATTTTTATAGTACAAATTTCAAAAAAGCTAGGAATTATGAAAATCTTCAAATAAATTTGATTGGGATTAACAAATCCACATTTTTAAAAAATAGTAGCATTTTTTTACAAATTTATTCCCTTTTTGAAATAATTATTTTTCTTGTTTTTTGTAAAATCTTACGAAAAAACTTACTAAAAACCAAAAAAAGAAGCTAAAAACAGAACATGAAAAGAAAAACGCTACAGATTGCCATACAAAATGGAAAAATACCCTAAAAAGAACAGAACAAACAACATAAACCGTTTGCTACAGCCCCGACACAGAGGGCATCACATAGGAGCTCCCTGGGGTGCATCTGTAGCTACTACGGGTGGATTTTCATGCATGGGGCATAAGAGGTTTGCTGCTGACAACAAACAGGAAGAGGAAGGCGCGACGATATCTGATCAAAGAAGTAAGGAAAAGGAATGGACCTCACTATGGTAGATTCAAGTGCCCAACAGATAGTGGAGTGTTTTTGTGGTGTCTCTCAAACCACTCGATTCCAGCTGGTGATGTGCTACATAATAGAGTTATGAAGCAGGACAGCCATATGCCTTGTGTGTTTTTGTGCATCTTTGAAAGGGAGGGCAATGGAGAGGCGATTCCGCCGCCGCCGCTCCTGCCGGAACCACCGCCCCCGACACATCCATCTTTGGAAGAGCCGCGGTCGGTGACGCCCGCGGCGGCGCAGGATCCGCCGCCCAGCCCGGTTTCTCGTCGCGTTTCCTCGACGACGGATCGGGATCGTGGGTTCTTGCATCTAACCAAATTGCGAGTTCGTTTCTAAGACGTTCGGGAGGCTGGGCGGTGGATCGGTGGATTGATCTACTCGCATCCGTCCAGATGGACGACGATCAAAGATCAGGAAGGGGAGATTTTGGCCGGTCGGCATCTGGAGGCCGACGAGGAGATCACCAGAGGTATGCGTTTTTTGATTGATATTTACCAAATTGAAATTCTTGAGTGTGTGCAGGAGCCTTTGGACAGAGAAGATCGAGTTCAGGTAGTGGATCTTACGACGGAGGTGGAAGGATCGAAGCCACCGCATCAGTTTGGTGGACGATTTTGGATTCTTGCCGACGAGGAGGAAGATGATGATGATCAGCTGGTCTCGTCCGATCTGCCGCCCTCTAGGCTTGACTTGGGAATACCCATTTCGTTGCCCAATCATGCTGGCGGCCGCAAGAAATCTGTTTCGTTCGGTCCCAGGTTTCTTTCGCAGACGCCGAAAGTTAAGCCATGGATTGGACCTTTGCCAAAGGTGAGTCCGCCGGCTGTTACGCTGTCTGATTTCTTTCTTCCCGAGTGTTGGACGAAAGTTACCAGGAGAAAGAAGAAAGGGGGCCGAGCATTGCCGCGGCGAACGGCGGCGGCCGGCGAGGTTCGTGATGTGCGGGCGGCGAGACTTGATCGTTTGAAAACGCTGCTGGGCCGGGATGGGCCGCAGGTGTGCGTTCCCGAAGTGGGCTTGGATAGTACTGGGCATGAGGCCCAGGGAGCTACCCAAGTCTGCGATCTGCCTGGGAGGGGCGACGTGCATGAGGCGGCATCGGATCGGGAGCAACCCCATGCACGTTTGCTTTCCTCCAGTTGTCGCCGCGTGGCCTTTAGGGTTCGTCGTCACAGGAGTCGTGGCTTCCCTGCCGCTTCCTCTTGCTGCGCGAAGAAGGTGATCGGCCTGACTGGCGTTTGCGCGCCGTTGGCGGACTGCTCGGCCGCGATGCCGCCCAAGGCTCCTCATCCGGCGAGGGCCGCGCCGCCGGCGAAGATTGCTCCGGGGACTGGTGTGGCTCCGGCGCAGGCTGCGGGCTCGGCCGCTCCGGTGCCCGCGCGGGCCGCGCCTCCTGTCAGGGCCACCCGCCCAGGGCTGCGCCACCTCCGCCGCCTCCTGCCAGGGCCGCGCCACCGCCGCCCAGGGCTGCGCCACCTCCGCCGCAACGTCGTCCGTGGCCGAGACAGATGGCTGGCGGCCGTGGTGGGTCTGGCCATGGCATGAATGGCCGTGGTGCGGGGGCTTTCGCGGGTGATAGCAGATAACCCACAAGTATAGGGGATCAATTGTAGCCTCTTTCGACAAGTAAGAGTGTCGAACCCAACGAGGAGCTAAAGGTAGAACAAATACTCTCTCAAGTCCTATCTGCCACTGATACGACTCTACGCACGCTTGACGTTCGCTTTACCTAGAACAAGTATGAAACTAGAAGTACTTTGTAGGTGTTGTTGGATAGATTTGCTAGATAATAAAGAATGCGTAAATATAAACTAGGGGCTGTTTAGATAAAGAAACAATAAAGTAAATATAGCGAGTGCGGAAAAGTGGTGATAGGAGTTGTGGAATTGTCCCTAAGCAATTGACTACTTTACTAGACCGATAGCAAGTTTTATGTGGGAGAGGCATAAGCTAACATACTTTCTCTACTTGGATCATATGCACTTATGATTGGAACTCTAGCAAGCATCCGCAACTACTAAAGATTCATTAAGGTAAAACCCAACCATAGCATTAAAGTATCAAGTCCCCTTTCAATCCCATACGCAACAATCCCCTTACTCGGGTTTAAGCTTCTGTCACTCTAGCAAACCACTATAAGCGAATCATGAACGTATTGCAACACCCTACAGCGGGAATCCCTCACACTTACGCGACACGGAGGGCACAATAGGACAGCAACATAACCACAAGCAAATTAAACCAATCATAGCAATTCATCTATCACCGATAGGACAACAAAAATCTACTCAGAAATCATAGGATGGCAACACATCATTGGATAATAATATGAAGCATAAAGCACCATGTTCAAGTAGAGGGTACAACGGGTTGCGGGAGAGTGGACCGCTGTAGATAGAGGGGGGAAGGTGATGGAGACGTTGGTGAAGATGACGGTGGTGTTGGTGAAGATCGCAGTGATGATGATGGCCCCCGGCAGCGCTCCGGCGCCACCGGAAGCAAGGGGGAGAGGGGCCCCCTTCTTCTTCTTCCTTGACCTCCTCCCTAGATGGGAGAAGGGTTTCCCCTCTGGTCCTTGGCTCCCATGGCTGGGGAGGGGCGAGAGCCCCTTCGAGATTGGATCTATCTCTCTGTTTCTGCATTCTGTTCTTCTGCCCTTTCACCGTTTCGGGTATATATGGAGATCCGTAACTCCGATTGGACTGAAACCTTCGCCGTGATTTTTTACCAAAAATTAGCTTTCTTGCGGCCGAAGGAGGGCATCAACCGCCTTACTGGTGGACCACGAGGGTCAGGGGCGCGCCTGGGGGGTAGGGCGCGCCCCCCTACCTCGTGCCCACCTCGGACAGCGTTTCGCGTTGATTCTTCTTCCGGAATTTTCCAAATATTCCAAAAATAAGCTCCGTCCGTTTTTATCCCGTTTGGATTCCGTTTGATATGGACATTCTGCGAAACATAAAACATGCAACAGACAGGAACTGGCACTAGGCACTGGATCAATATGTTAGTGCCAAAAATAGTATAAAAAGTTGCCAAAAAGTATATGAAAGTTGAATAATATTGGCATGGAACAATAAAAAATTATAGATACGACGGAGACGTATCAGCATTCCTAAGCTTAATTCCTGCTTGTCCTCGAGTAGGTAAATGATAAAAAAGATAATTTTTGATGTGGAATGCTACCTAGCATAACCTTGATCATATGTCTAATCATGGCATGAATATTAAGACACGAGTGATTCAAAGCAATAGTCTATCATTTGACATAGAAACAATAATATTTCAAGCACACTAATAAAGCAATCATGTCTTTTCAAAATAACATGGCCAAAGAAAGTTATCCCTACAAAATCATATAGTCTGGCTATGCTCCATCTTCACCACACAAAATATTCACATCATGCACAACCCCGATGACAAGCCAAGCAATTGGTTCATACTTTTTAACGCGCTTCAGCTTTTTCAACCCTCACGCAATACATGAGCGTAAGTCATGGACATAGCACTATAGGTGGAATAGAATATGATGATGGGGGTTATGTGGAGAAGACAAAAAAGGAGAAAGTCTCACATCGACGTGACTAATCAACGGGCTATGGAGATGCCCATCAATTGATGTCAATGCGAGGAGTAGGGATTGCCATGCAACGGATGCACTAGAGCTATAAGTGTATGAAAGCTCAACAAAAGAAACTAAGTGGGTGTGCATCCAACTTGCTTGCTCACGAAGACCTAGGGCATTTGAGGAAGCCCATCGTTGGAATATACAAGCCAAGTTCTATAATGAAAATTCCCACTAGTATATGAAAGTGAAAACATAAGAGACTCTCTTTATGAAGAACATGGTGCTACTTTGAAGCACAAGTGTGGAAAAAGAGGATAGTAGCATTGTCCCTTTTTATATATTTTTGCGGGCTTCTTTGGCCCCATTTTTTATTTAGGCTTCGTTGGCCTCTCTTTTTTTGGGGACAATGCTCTATTAATGATGATTATCACACTTCTATTTACTTACAACTCGATATTACAACTCAATACTAGAACAAAGATATGACTCTATATGAATGCCTCCGGCGGTGTACCGGGATGTGCAATGATCTAGCGTAGCAATGACATCAAAAAACGGACAAGCCATGAAAACATCATGCTAGCTATCTTACGATCATGCAAAGCAATATGACTATAAATGCTCAAGTCATGTATATGATGATGATGAAAGTTGCATGGCAATATATCTCGGAATGGCTATGGAAATGCCATAATAGATAGGTATGGTGGCTGTTTTGAGGAAGATATAATGAGGTTTATGTGTGATAGAGCGTATCATATCACGGGGTTTGGATGCACCGGCGAAGTTTGCACCAACTCTCGAGGTGAGAAAGGGCAATGCACGGTACCGAAGAGCCTAGCAATGATGGAAGGGTGAGAGTGCGTATAATCCATGGACTCAACATTAGTCATAAAGAACTCATATATTTATTGCAAAAATTTATTAGCCCTCGAAGCAAAGTACTACTACGCATGCTCCTAGGGGGATAGATTGGTAGGAAAAGACCATCGCTCGTACCCGACCGCCACTTATAAGGAAGACAATCAATAAACACCTCATGCTCCGACTTCGTTACATAACAGTTCACCATACGTGCATGCTACGGGAATCACAAACTCCAACACAAGTATTTCTACAATCCACAACTAGCCACTAGCATGACTCTAATATCACCATCTTTATATCGCAAAACTATTGCATGGAATCAAACATATCATATTCAGCGATCTACAAGTTTTATGTAGGATTTTATGACTAACCATGTGAATGACCAATTCCTGTCATCTCTCTAAATAGATATAAGTGAAGCAAGAGAGTTTAATTCTTTCTACAAAAGATATGCCCACGCTCTAACAAATATAAGTGAAGCAAAAGAGCATTCTACAAATGGCGGTTTTCTATGTGAAGAGAAACAGGCAATCCAAACTTCAAAAGATATAAGTGAAGCACATGAAGCATTCTATAAAGCCATACTCAAAAGATATAAGTGAAGTGCAACGAGCATTCTATAAATCAACCAAGGACTATCTCATACCAGCATGGTGCATAAAAGAAAAATGAAAACTAAGTGCAAAAGACGCTCCAAGATTGCACATATCGCATGAACGAAACGAATACGAAAACATACCGATACTTGTTGAAGAAAGAGGGGATGCCTTCCGGGGCATCCCCAAGCTTAGACGGTTGAGTCTCCTTGAATATTTACTTGGGGTGCCTCGGGCATCCCCAAGCTTGAGCTCTTGCCTCTCTTCCTTCTTCTCACATCGAAACCTTCTCGATCATCGAACACTTCATCCACACAAAACTTCAACAGAAAACTCGGTAAGATCCGTTAGTATAATAAAGCAAATCACCACTCTAAGTACTGTTGCAAACCAATTCATATTTTTTTTTGCATTGTGTCTACTGTAATATAACTTTTTCATGGCTTAATCCACTGATATAAATTGGTAGTTTCATCAAAACAAGCAAACTATGCATCAAAAACAGAATCTGTCTAAAACAGAACAGTCTGTAGAAATCTGAACATTCACCATACTTCTGGTACTTGAAAAATTCTGCAAAAATTAGGAAAAATAAAAAATTTGTATAGAAAGACAATGCAAAAAGAATCAGAACCAATTGACGTTCCAGCAAAAAATGTAAAATCGCGCACTACAGCCAAAGTTTCTGTCCTGCACCGCACAAACCAACAAGCATTGTAAACATCCTATAGGCAAACCTTGGCACATTATTTTTATAATACAATGGAATTTTACAAGGGGATAATTATTTTTATTGAAAAGTTTCTGTAATTAAGATTCACAAAGTTCCCATGGGCATGAACAAAGTTCAAGGACGTCCCCCACTTTCACAACGCTCGTCTCTCTCACTTTCAATTTTCTTTTTGAAAAAGTTTTGGGTTCCCCTCTTTATTTTTGTTGTTTTTAAACTATAAGAAAGCACTCAACAGAAATAAATGACTCTCTAAAACTTCTGGGTTGTCTCCCTGGCAGCGCTTTCTTTAAAGCCATTAAGCTAGGCATATAGTGCTCAAGTCATGAACCCACCCGGATCCCAGGTATATCAATGCCAATTTTAATTAACAATGATTTATAATTTAGTAGTGAGCACAAGGTAACATATATCATGCAACAACGAAGTCTAACTCTCTTCCTATGCATCGGCATGTCATAAAAGAAGAATTCATGCACACCAAGTAAAGGCCAATGCATAGTATAAGCAGTTTCTTGCAATTCTATCATATTGGAAACATAGAGAGGCGGAGATATAGTTCCTCTCTCATAATAATTGCAAGTAGGAGCAGCGAGCACATGCATATTATATCTATCAAAATCATCATGTGAAGTAGTAAAAGGCAACCCATCAATATAATCCTTAATAAGCACAAACTTCTCCGATATAGTGTAGTAGGGAGAATTCAAAAAGATAATAGGACTATCATGCGTGGGTGCAATAGCAACAATTTCATGTTTAACATAAGGAACTATAGCAAGTTCATCTCCATAAGCATAATCCATATTGGCTTCTTGGCCATAAGCATCATCAAAAAGGGATATTTCAAGAAAATCAATGGGATCATAACAATCATCATAGCAATCATCCTTCGGTAAGCACGAAGGGGAATTAAACAATGTATGAGTTGAAGAGTTACTCTCATTAGAAGGTGGGCACGGGTAGCTAATCCGCTCTTCCTCCTTTTGTTCTTCGCTCTCCTCATCATCTTTTTCATTCAATGAGCTCACAGTTTCACCAATTTCTTCTTCCATAGCTTCCTGCAAAATATTAGTCTCTTCTTGGACAGAGGAGAATTTCTCAATATATAGTTTAACATTGGCATTAGAAGCATAATTATCATAACAATATTCAAGTATGGCAAAAGTTTCAGATTTTTGGAGAGTGGCATCATACTTTTCAATCAAAGAAGCAATTTCATAAGCACCCTTAAAAGCAACAAATTCTTCAATTTGTTGAACATCATAGTAATTATAAACACCCTTAACATACGAAGATACGATTCCATTATCACTAGACAAGCATTGATAGGGAAGGCGTTTCTTAGGGTTTTCAGAACAACAAGTAAAATCATATAGTTCACATAAAGTCCAAGCATAGCATTGCAAACGTTGAATTTGACACCATAATAGTTTCCCTTTTTCAGATATACGGTGTCGCACATAACAAGCATGCTCATCTAAAGATTTGCCCTCAACTAAGCTAGTTGGGGTTTCAGCACGAGCACAAAGGGATCGAAGATGATCCAAGTAAAAAGCTTCAGTAGTGTGATAGATTTTGAGTGGTTCTTCAACCATTGGTGCAGTAGGTACAACTAATTTGTTTTGGTATTTTTCGTTTCCTACCCATAGCTAAAGATAGAAAACAACTAAGAACAACAAGTAAAAATTACTTAGTGATAAAGCAAACAAGCACACACGAGAATATTCACCCCACGCTATGACTCCCCGGCAACGGCGCCAGAAAAAGGTCTTGATACCCCACAAGTATAGGGGATCAATTGTAGCCTCTTTCGATAAGTAAGAGTGTCGAACCCAACGAGGAGCTAAAGGTAGAACAAATACTCTCTCAAGTCCTATCTGCCACTGATACGACTCTACGCACGCTTGACGTTCGCTTTACCTAGAACAAGTATGAAACTAGAAGTACTTTGTAGGTGTTGTTGGATAGATTTGCTAGATAATAAAGAACGCGTAAATATAAACTAGGGGCTGTTTAGATAAAGAAACAATAAAGTAAATATAGCGAGTGTGGAAAAGTGGTGATAGGAGTTGTGGAATTGTCCCTAAGCAATTGACTACTTTACTAGACCGATAGCAAGTTTTATGTGGGAGAGGCATAAGCTAACATACTTTCTCTACTTGGATCATATGCACTTATGATTGGAAATCTAGCAAGCATCCGCAACTACTAAAGATTCATTACGGTAAAACCCAACCATAGCATTAAAGTATCAAGTCCCCTTTCAATCCCATACGCAACAATCCCCTTACTCGGGTTTAAGCTTCTGTCACTCTAGGAACCCACTATAAGCGAATCATGAACGTATTGCAACACCCTACAACGGGAATCCCTCACGCTTGCGCGACACGGAGGGCACAATAGGACAGCAACATAACCACAAGCAAATTAAACCAATCATAGCAATTCATCTATCACCGATAGGACAACAAAAATCTACTCAGACATCATAGGATGGCAACACATCATTGGATAATAATATGAAGCATAAAGCACCATGTTCAAGTAGAGGGTACAACGGGTTGCGGGAGAGTGGACCGCTGTAGATAGAGGGGGGAAGGTGATGGAGATGTTGGTGAAGATGACGGTGGTGTTGGTGAAGATCGCGGTGATGATGATGGCCCCCGGCAGCGCTCCGGCGCCACCGGAAGAAAGGGGGAGAGAGGCCCCCTTTTTCTTCTTCTTCCTTGACCTCCTCCCTAGATGGGAGAAGGGTTTCCCCTCTGGTCCTTGGCTCCCATGGCTTGGGAGGGGCGAGAGCCCCTCCGAGATTGGATCTATCTCTCTGTTTCTGCGTTCTGTTCTTCTGCCCTTTCACCGTTCGGGTATATATGGAGATCCGTAACTCCGATTGGACTGAAACCTTCGCCGTGATTTTTTACCAAAAATTAGCTTTCTTGCGGCCGAAGGAGGGCATCAACCGCCTTACTGGTGGACCACGAGGGTCAGGGGCGCGCC
>NC_057811.1:488267479-488270495 GCF_018294505.1 Triticum aestivum
ACCGTTTCGCGTTGATTCTTCTTCCGGAATTTTCCAAATATTCCAAAAATAAGCTCCGTCCGTTTTTATCCCGTTTGGATTCCGTTTGATATGGATATTCTGCGAAACATAAAACATGCAACAGATAGGAACTGGCACTAGGCACTGGATCAATATGTTAGTGCCAAAAATAGTATAAAAAGTTGCCAAAAAGTATATGAAAGTTGAATAATATTGGCATGGAACAATGAAAAATTATAGATACGACGGAGACGTATCAATAGCCACAATCCTCCGCGTGGTCAGTGGGGCGATGATGGATATAGTGCTTACGGAGATGGTCTTCATCGGGGTTCCTCGTCTACCGGAGGTGGGCGCGGCTATGCTTGGGCAGAGCAAGGTAACGCCGGTAGGGGCTTCCAAGGGCCGCCGGGAAACTTCGTGGAGGGCGCGGTTGGCCCAAATAACCGTCCCTTCCGGGGACGCTTCCGCGGAGGGCGAGGTGGGAACCGACGCCCTCCTCCGCCGCGCCCAACGACCTCTGTTACTGAACTGCCGACGACTGTACCGGAGGAGACTGCCGCTGGATCGGTTTTACCTCAGGTGGCGGTGGAGACTGTTCAGGCCTTGGCTGCTGTGACGATGCCAGAGCCTATGCAGACTGGCGACTCTGCATCTGACAAAGGTACGGAGAAGTCCGAGGGTGACAAGGTGTCCAAGTGGGCGGCTAAGAAGAAGAGGTTGACCTGTTTTCGTTGCGGTGAACCGGGTCACTTTATGGCTGAATGCACTACGGAGTTATGTGATTTGTGCCGGAAACCAAAGCATACAGCGTCCGAGTGTCCTCTTCTGTTGGGGCCCAAGCCTACTGTTAACATCTATGGGGTTTGTTGCTCGGAGTTGATTTTTTCGAGTCTCCCAATGTGGCACCTGTGACGCCCATGATTGAAACCTCCTTCCCTGGTGTGGTGAAGGTGGTTCATGGACCTCTGACTGAAGCTCAAATTATTCAGCAGTTACGGGAGCTGGCACTGGGTAATTTTCAGTGGTCATTGCTGAAGCTGACAGATCTGACATACAAAGTGGAGTTCCCTTCTAAAGAGGATCAGCTGAGAATCCTCAAGTTTGGTATGAGCAGGGTCACTGGAACCAGTTTTGTGCTGCAGTTTGATGAGTGGAAAAAGAAGGAGCCTTAGGGCACGCCGTTGACTCGGATTTGGGTGCGTTTCTCGGGGGCGCCATCTGCTCCACTTGATAGTTTCTTGGTCACTTGGAGCCTGGGATCACTGATTGGTAAGACGGAACAGGTGGATATGTCGTTCACGCGCGCTCGCGGGGTGGCGCGTTTGCTTGTCAGTGTTGCTAACATTGAGTTCTTGCCGGATGTGGTGCCTTGGACTCATGAAGGCGTCGTGTATAAGCTGGATGTCGAGTATGAGGATCCCAATCTTTTCCAGGACTTTGAGGAGGATAATCCCATGGATACTTCTGAGGGAGGAGGTGCTTCTGGGAACCAGGATGGTAGTGCTCAGAACAATGATGATAAGGCTAAGGGCCCTTCGGTTTCGTCCAACGCTGGTGAGCCTGCTTCTGAGAAGTCAACGGGTTCTGTTCCGACAAGCATGTTACAGCTTGGATCCTTGGGGGCTTTCTCTGCGCCTCCTCGACTTTGGAGCGATCGCGTTGACCTGGCGGACTCGTTGGAGCATCTTCCGCCGGTGATTGAGGGGTGTGCTACTTTGACTGTGCTTGATGGGCAGGGAGGAGCTGAGGGGCAGGAGGCCTCCTTTGTTCCTTCTTCATCTCCTTTGCATGGTCTGGAGGTGGAGGCCGTTGCAGACGCCTCGGCAGGAGGTGGCGGGCAGGTGGCCCGGCGCTCCGTTTCGCCATCTTCACCGGCGCCGAGGGCTGCCTCTGCGGCCTTGTTCTCCCATAGGGGACCGGCGGACACCTGAGGGGCGTGCGGGCAGGAGGCATCCACACCCCTTTCTTCTCCCCGAACGAGATGTCAGCTGTCGCCTCCTATGGTGCCTGCCGTGGTGGGAGGGTCGGGTGATGCTGGCGACCTGGAGCCCCGCTCACCGGGCCGCCCCGCTCGGATGGCATCGCCCGTCTCTGGCTCGCCTGTTGCGCCCAAGCTCGGTGGGACTCCCGTGGTGATGCCGCGGGAAGCTTCGTCGACTCTTGGTGATCTCTCGGATGCCCCAGGTCGGTTGAGCGTTGTTCGGGGTCGGGCAGGAGGCCCCTCCCCAAACAGAGCCTCGCGCGAGGAGGTCATCACCTTTGGAGGGATCCCGGATCCTGTCTCTGAGGGGCGGCGGATCAGCAGTCGGCTCAAGGAGCAGACGGACGTTGATGACATGCAGCTGAGGTGCGCTATGCGGGCGGCCAAGCTGCATGACGTTGAGGTCACTACTGGTATGTCTGTTAATAAGTCAAATTCGATTGTACATTTTTCCAATGATGAGATTGTTCACAATGCAAATCAACTAGGGGTTTCACTTGGTAGTAATGACAGTGAAATCAATAAATAAGTTAATGACATTCTTTATCTAGAAGCGGAGAGGGCTTTGGAAATGATTCGTAACATAACAGCTGTTAAACCCATGAATGATTCTGACATAGATGCGTTAGGAGTCAGGGTTCTTGATAGTTTTTGTGCGGATCTTGACCCTATACTTCCTGAGACAGAGGAGGAGGAGGGTCTCGGTTCCCCTGAGGCCTCGACCCATGTAGATGGTCCGGAGGTTATCTCTTCTGAGCCCGGTTGTGATGACCGGCGGGAGGATCATAATAAGCCTAAGCGGAAATGGAAACGGAAGGTTTACCCAGTTTCAGCTGTGCGTAGAAGTGCTAGGATCCGTACCTCTAAAAAATTTCATGATGAAATATGAGAGGAATTTTTTGGAATATCAGAGGTCTTAAAGACTTGGCTAAAAGGAGGTTTCTAGCGGAAGCTTCTATTGAGCACCAGTTGGATTTTATTGCCCTGTCCGAAACTGGAAGGGACAATTTCACCCCCAATTTCTTAGCATTT
>NC_057811.1:488594189-488594887 GCF_018294505.1 Triticum aestivum
AACATTTTCAGAGTTCATTTTGTAGTGATTTTCAATTGCATCGTCACTTAGCTCTCTAACCAAATCGATAAATGACTGAAAAATAGCAATTGATGTCAGAACGTGTTGGAAATTGATGACGTCGCTTTGAATGATGCATACTGAACGCAAAAATAGGCTAGAGTTCAAATAAGTTTAAAAAACATTGAAGTGCCCGTGTAACAGATGAGTTCTCGTCTGAAACCCTGATACTCCGAAAGAGATTGTCCACTTTGTACAGGAGGTGCGTCCAGTTTTCGCCGTGACCCTCTCTACTCTTTTGCACATGCTATGCGGGCGAAATGATGATACCATACCAAGTTCCAACATTTTCAGAGTTCATTTTGTAGTGATTTTCAATTTCACCGTCATTTAGCTCTCTAAACAAATCGGTAAATGACTGAAAAACAGCAAATGATGTCAGAACGTGTTGGAAATTGATGACGTCTCTTTGAATGATGCATACTAAACGCAAAAATAGGCTAGAGTTCAAATAAGTTTAAAAAACATTGAAGTGCCGTGTAACAGATGAGTTCTCGTCCGAAACCCTGATACTCCGAAAGAGATTGTCCAGTTTGTACACGAGGTGCGTCCAGTTTTCGCCGTGACCCTCTCTACTCTTTTGGAAATGCTATGCGGGCGAAATGATGATACCATGCCAAGTTCCAACATTTTCAGAG
>NC_057811.1:488595447-488596175 GCF_018294505.1 Triticum aestivum
AAACAAATCAGTAAATGACTGAAAAACAGCAAATGATGTCAGAACTTGTTGGAAATGGATGACGTCGCTTTGAAAGATCATACTGAACGCAAAAATAGGGTGGAGTTCAATTAAGTTTAAAAAACATTGAAGTGCCCGTGTAACAGATGAGTTCTCGTCCGTAACCCTGATACTCCGAAAGAGATTGTCCAGTTTGTACACGAGGTGCGTCCAGTTTTCGCCGTGACCCTCTCTACTCTTTTGCACATGCTATGCGGGCGAAATGATGATACCGTGCCAAGTTCCAACATTTTCAGAGTTCATTTTGTAGTTATTTTGAATTTCACCGTCATTTAGCTCCCTAAACAAATCTGTAAATGACTGAAAAGCAGCAAATGATGTCAGAACGTGTTGGAAAATAATGACGTCGCTTTGAATGATGCATACTGAACGCAAAAATCGGCTGGAGTTGAAATAAGTTTAAAAAACATTGAAGTGCCCGTGTAACAGATTAGTTCTCGTCCGAAACCCTGATACTTCAAAAGAGATTGCCCAGTTTGTACATGAGGTGCGTCCAGTTTTCGCCGTGACCCTCTCTACTCTTTTGCACATGCTATGCGGGCGAAATGATGATACCATGCCAAGTTCCAACATTTTTAGAGTTCATTTTGTAGTGATTTTCAATTTCACTGTCATTTAGCTCTCTAAACAAATCGGTAAATGACTGAAAAACAGCAGATGATGTCAGA
>NC_057811.1:488597719-488598257 GCF_018294505.1 Triticum aestivum
CAGTTTCGACACGAGGTGCGTCCAGTTTTCGCCGTGACCCTCTTTACTGTTTTGCACATGCTATGCGGGCAAAATGATGATACCATGCCAAGTTCCAACATTTTCAGAGTCCATTTTTTTAGTGATTTTAAATTTCACCGTCATTTAGCTCTCTAAACAAATCGGTAAATGACTGAAAAACAACAAATGATGTCAGAATGTGTTGGAAATTAATGACGTCGCTTTGAAAGATGCATACTGAATGCAAAAATAGGCTGGAGTTATAATAAGTTTCAAAACATGGAAGTGCCCGTGTAACAGATGAGTCTCGTCCGAAACCCTGATACTCCGAAAAAGATTGTCCAGTTTGTACACGACGTGCGTCCAGTTTTCGCCGTGACCCTCTCTACTCTTTTGCACATGCTATGCGGCCGAAATGATGATACCATGCCAAGTTCCAACATTTTCAGAGTTCATTTTGTAGTAATTTTCAATTTCACCGTCATTTAGCTCCCTAAACAAATCGGTAAATGACTGAAAAACAACAAATGATGTCAGA
>NC_057811.1:488598802-488600045 GCF_018294505.1 Triticum aestivum
AATTTTACCGTCATTTAGGTCCCTAAACAAATCGGTAAATTACTGAAAAACAGCAAATGATGTCAGAACGTGTTGGAAATTGATGATGTCACTTTGAAAGATGCATACTGAACGCAAAAATAGGCTGGAGTTCAAATAAGTTTAAAAAACATTGAAGTGCCCGTGTAACAGATGAGTTCTCGTCCGAAACCCTGATACTCCGAAAGAGATTGTCCAGTTTCGACACGAGGTGCGTCCAGTTTTCGCCGTGACCCTCTCTACTGTTTTGCACATGCTATGCGGGCAAAATGATGATACCATGCCAAGTTCCAACATTTTCAGAGTCCATTTTTTTAGTGATTTTCAATTTCACCGTCATTTAGCTCTCTAAACAAATCGGTAAATGACTGAAAAACAACAAATGATGTCAGAATGTGTTGGGAATTAATGACGTCGCTTTGAAAGATGCATACTGAATGCAAAAATAGGCTGGAGTTCAAATAAGTTTCAAAACATTGAAGTGCCCGTGTAACAGATGAGTTCTCGTCCGAAACACTGATACTCCGAAAAAGATTGTCCAGTTTGTACACGACGTGCGTCCAGTTTTCGCCGTGACCCTCTATACTCTTTTGCACATGCTATGTGGCCGAAATGATGATACCATGCCAAGTTCCAACATTTTCAGAGTTCATTTTGTAGTGATTTTCAATTTCACCGTCATTTAGCTCTCTAAACAAATCGGTAAATGACTGAAAAACAACAAATGATGTCAGAACGTGTTGGAAATTGATGACGTCGCTTTGAATGATGCATACTAAACGCAAAAATTAGCCGGAGTTCAAATAAGTTTATAAAACATTGAAGTGCCCGTGTAACAGATGAGATCTCGTCCGAAACCCTGATACTCCGAAAGAGATTGTCCAGTTTGTACACGAGGTCCGTCCAGTTTTTGCCGTGACTCTCTCTACTCTTTTGCACATGCTATGCGGGCGAAATGATGATCCCATGCCACGTTCCAACATTTTCAGAGTTTATTTTGTAGTGATTTTCAATTTCACCATCATTTAGCTCCCTAAACAAATCGGTAAATGACTGAAAAACAGCAAATGATGTCAGAACGTGTTGGAAATTGATGACGTCGCTTTGAATGATGCATACTGAACGCAAAAATAGGCTGGAGTTCAAATAAGTTTAAAAAACATTGAAGTGCCCGTGTAACAGATGAGTTCTCGTCCGAAACCCTGATACTCCGAAAGAGATTGTC
>NC_057811.1:488600055-488600719 GCF_018294505.1 Triticum aestivum
GCCCGTGTAACAGATGAGTTCTCGTCCGAAACTCTGATACTCCGAAAGAGATTGTCCAGTTCGGACACGAGGTGCGTCCAGTTTTCGCCGTGACCCTCTCTACTCTTTTGCATATGCTATGCGGGCGAAATTATTATACCATGCCAAGTTCCCACATTTTCAGAGTTTATTTTGTAGTGATTTTCAATTTCACCGTCATTTAGCTCCCTAAACAAATCGGTAAATGACTGAAAAACAGCAAATGATGTCAGAACGTGTTGGAAATTAATGACGTCGCTTTGAAAGATGCATACTGAACGCAAAAATAGGCTGGAGTTCAAATAAGTTTAAAAAACATTGAAGTGCCCGTGTAACAGATGAATTCTCGTCCGAAAACCTGATACTCCCAAAGAGATTGTCCAGTTTGGACACGAGGAGCGTCCAGTTTTTGCCGTGACCCTCTCTACTCTTTTGCACATGCTATGCGGGTGAATTGATGATACCATGCCAAGTTCCAACATTTTCAGAGTTCATTTTGTATTGATTTTCAATTTCACCGTAATTTAGCTCCCTAAACAAATCAGTAAATGACTGAAAACAACAAATGATGTCAGAACTTGTTGGATATTGATGACATCGCTTTGAAAGATGCATACTGAACGCAAAAATAGGGTGGAGTTCAATT
>NC_057811.1:488600819-488610326 GCF_018294505.1 Triticum aestivum
AAACGAAAGAAGTGTTATATACCATCAAAAGCATATCATTGAATTTGTATTCAAACAAAGTTTCTTAACACATAATTTTAGTGATGTATAACATATATTTTGTTAGTTAAATTGACGACCTAGTATACCCGTACGTCCTATGCCCCCCGTCCAGAGGGAGTACTCATGTTTATGCAACACCATCTATATAATATTTTTTGAGAGAATTCCTTCTATGACACTACTCTTAAATTTGATGCCTTATGTGACACTCCCAACTTTTTGCTTCCTCATGTGACCTCTTGTATAAAATTTATGCCTCACATGACACTGCCGTCGGTTCTGTTAAATCGTTCCGTCACTTTTTACCCGTCTGGACCAAACTGCCCCCATTTGACTCGATCGAGCACCCCAGCCTTCCTCACGTCACGAGTCGAACAGAGACTTTCGAACGAAACCCCGAGCCCGCACCTCACGCGTCAGGGCGGAACCCTAGCAGCGGCGGCGCGGCTGTGTCACCGGAAGGCGCGGCGGCCGAGGGCGCCATGGAGCAGGCGGCGACTGAAGGAGAACCAGGCCGCGCGGCGGCCGAGGGCGGGCAAGGCGGGGCGACCGATGGCGAGCAAGGCAGGGCGGCCGAAGGCGGGCCTGGAGGCACGGAGGGAAGACCTGGAGGCGCGGAAGGCGGGCAACGCGCCGATTTGGGCTGGTCGGCTTGGGCAGATTGGCAAGAAGGGTGAGTGCTTCGAGCTTGTACTCTCCAGATGCAGTTTAGTATGCTGAAATTTAGTAGCAATGTTTATGTATTTCTCTATGATTTGCAGGATGGATCCAGAAAAGGTAGTGCAGATGTTGATTGCATACTGTGATCCCTCCAAAGAAGCATATGAGCCTATCGCCGAGGATTGGACAGATGTTCAAGCGGACAACAACACAAAAGAGGCCGATGATAGTTATCTTTGCAACCCAATCCCGGAGAATGAGCATGTTGGTATTGATGAGGAGAAAATGTATTTGGAGAAAGAACCTATACCTCTAAAATTGGTTCTTTTTTCTGGTAAAGAGAAAGACAAAACCAATGTTCCTGAGGATGATAGCGAGGATGGGAGCGAGGAGGAGCCTGAAGTAGAGGAGGAGGAGTTGCATGAGCCAGATCATGCCCCAAATACAGAGTATGACCAGCAAGACCCTCCAGTGACCGTAGGATCCACATATCCCAATATGGATGTGTTTAAGTTGGCTCTTTCTCAGCATGCAGTCAAACGTGACTTTGAGTATAACACAGAGAAGAGCACAAAACATAGGTTAAGGGCCTATTGTAAAAGAACAGATGAAGATGATTGCCCATGGAGGATACATGCTTCTACAACAGCCGATAGGCGTACTGTAATGGTTATTGTCTAATCGTACTTATTTCTGAATATATCTTGCATAAATGTTGAGGAGATTTTAGCTTACTTGTATTCCTCTTTTGTAGGTGAAAAAAAAACCTTTTGACCACGATTGTTCTAGTACGAAAAGGAAAAAGAAAGTGAAGAACGCAACTAAGTTCTGGATATGTGAGAAGGTGAAAGATTGGCTCATTGAAGATGCAACTCTAGGAGCAATGGAATTGCGAAAAAAGCTGAAAGAACACTACAAGATCAAAATCCACTACAAGAGAGTCTATATGGGTAAGCTGCTAGCCTTGAAGCAACTATATGGTGATTGGGATAGTAGTTTTAACAACTTGTATAGGTTTAAAGCACAAGTTGAAAGTTGCTGCCCTAATAGCATAGTGCAGATCGACCATCATACCATAAATGGTAAAATAAGGTTTAGAAGAATTTTTGTTGCTCTCAAACCTTGCATAGATGGATTTCTTAGTGGCTGCAGGCCGTATTTGGCTGTGGACAGCACCTTTATGACAGGCAGATTCAAGGGGCAATTGGCTAGTGCTACTGCAGTGGATGGCCATAATTGGATGTATCCAGTTTGTTTTGGAATTTTTGACTCTGAAACAAATGAAAATTGGATCTGGTTCATGCAATTGCTAAGACAAGCCATAGGATCACCAACAGGTTTTGCCATATGCGCTGATGCTGGCCAAGCAGTGATGACAGGGGTAAAAGAAGTGTTCCCGGAGGCAGAACATAGAGAATGTATGTTCCACTTGGTGAGCAACTTCAAGAAGAAGTTTACTGGAAAAGTATTTGATGACCACCTATGGGCAGCTGCTTACTCATGGAACCCATATATATTTGACAAGAGTTGGGCTGCAATGGAGGCAGTAAAGCCAGCCGCAACAACATATATTAGGAAGTGGCACAATAGGTTGTGGTCTAGGAGTCAGTTCTCGACCATATGCAAGGTGGACTATGTAACCAACAACTTGGCGGAGTGCTTTAACAATTGGATCAAGCACCACAAGTCATTGAACTTGGACGATTTCTTGGACAAGGCGAGGTAGATGATTATGATCTTGTGGAATGATAGGAGAAAAGTAGCAAAGAAGTTAGATGGATTGATTCTACCCCACATAATGAAGAAGTTAAACGCATTGACTAGAGAATTCAACTTGGAGGTGGTAGAATGCTCAGAAGAAGTGGCTGAAGTGGTTGCATTAGGAGGCAGCGGTTTTAGGTTTGTCGTTAACTTGCAGGATCGAACATGTTCATGTCGACAATGGCAAGTTTGTGGTCTTCCTTGCAAACATGCTCTTGCATTCATCACATCACTTAGCGATGCTCACATAAAGAATTACGTTGATTTGTATTATTCCACTGAAAAATTCAGAGCAGCTTATTCCAACCTGATCCCTGCTATGCCTGACAAGAGCCAATGGCCTGAATCTGACCATGGATTTTTCATGCATCCACCACTACTTAAAGCTACAGCTGGCAGGCCTAAAACTGAGAGATATAAAGGTTGTAGTGACAAGAAAAGAAAAAAGGGCAAGCACTTATGTCCAATTTGTAAGGAATATGGGCATCATTGGCACAACTGTAAGAAGGGTAACCCTGATGACATTGCTGCAATGTTGGCTATTAGGTAATATAGATTACTCTTTCTTGCTTTTCTTATTATTTTTGTTTGCAACTACATGTGTTAACTAGTTTTCCTATTGCTCATGTAGAGAACCACCAAAGAAGAGGGCAAAGACTAGCAAAACAACCCAGTCCATTGTGCCTTGCGAGGATGGAGCACCAACAAGGATGCTTTTTCCACCACCAAGGTTAGCACTTATACAGTTCTGCCAATGAGTATGAAAACTCAGTTTATGTTCTAAGTTGTTTCTTTCTCATCATAGCCAAAGCTTGGAAACTACAACTAAGAAAAAGAGAAAACGTGACAACATTGAATCTGGAGGTTCAAAGAGGTACTTTTCTGTATTACTTGCTGCCATAAACTTGTTGCTGCTGCCATAAACTTGCTGTATTATGCTGCTGCCATAAACTTGCTGCTCTAAACTTACTGCTGCCATAAACTTGTTGCTGTCATTACTGCGATAAACTTGCTACTGCCATAAACTTTATGCTGTCATTACTACCCTAAACTTATTGTTGCCATACACGCATGTGCAGATCAAAAACTGGCTCCATTGAGAAGGCCAAGACGAAAAAGAAGGTTGCTAAGAAGATTCCGGTGCCACTTGACAGCCCAGCAATGGGCACAAGGAGCAGAAAGTTTAATCCTCCTAGCCTGCTATGAGCACAAGAAGCAAAAGAAGGCTCAGCTTGTAATTTCATATGCTTCTATGCTCTTCCATTGATGTAATGGTTCTTTTGGAGTTCTTGTGATATGATGGTTCTTTTGGAGGTCCTTTAGCCTGACATATGTGAACTATTGGCGACTTATGTGTGAATCTGGTTGCTTATGGCACTTGTTGAGAATTGTTCAATCGATTATGTATATGTAAACTGTGTGTAGGGGATATGACATCAAAATGCAGGGGAGGTTTTGCCGATTTTTTGAATTTTTTTGAATTAGCGTTTCAGTTATTATGAATCTACATGCACGGTTCCATATTACATAGTACAACAATATTTCTTGTATTTTTGTCACACATTGCACCAGGGTCAAAAGTGACTTTGTATGTGAAAAGTTGATACCGTTAGCTCTAAAAATACACTAGAGTGTCATGTGAGGCATAAATTTTACACAAGTGTCTATAGAAGGAAGCAAAAAGTTGGGAGTGTCACATAAGGCATCATATTTTAGTAGTAGTGTCATAGAAGGAATTCTCTCATATTTTTTTGTGGGAAATAGGAAGATTTCATTACTCAAGGCGGCTTTTCAGTCATACACAAATTTACAACAGCGTCTGTGCCCGTACCAAACCAAATGACAGTACGGGGTGTGCTACTAACTTTATTTTGAGTACGTCTAATATGCATAATTGAAATCTCTCATGGGTCCTCAGGCATTAGTAACTGAATGTCGCGCACAAAAGTCCTGTCTGGAGAGCGGTCCCCATGACTCGTATTTAGCATCAAGACTGCCTGAGCGCAGTCCAACTCGATCACAATGGGTAATCCGGTGCGATGAAGAGCAAGATCAAGGCCTTCTCTGCACGCCATGAGCTCTGCCTCTAGTCCATCATCACATGTGGTGATCTGCCTGCATGCAGTAAAGATAATAGAACCAGCGTCATCACGTAGCACCATTCCACCACCAGCCGCCCTTGTTTCGTTGATGTAGCTCCCATCTATATTTAATTTGGTCCAGCCATGGGCGGGCGGCGACCAGGGCATGTCCAGTCGCTGATCCTTGGCTTGTTGCATGTTGCTGCTGCTCTTGCTATCCAGTACGTGCACCACCATCTATATGATATAATATAATATAATATAAGATGTTAACTAGCTTAAAAATCAGCATGCTGTACACACGACTAGATTTTCAGCGCTCCCATGCTATCTACAAATAAAATTATGACTAAAAAAGTTTACACAAACCGCAAAATTCTTTTCAGAACATTGATTCAAAATGTCTTTACCATACATGCAGACTTAATTTTAAAATGTAATCCACAAGTAAAAAAAGGCCAAACCAGACTATGACAATTTATCTTAATTATATCAAGTTTTAAATTATTTTTGAGAATTTTAACCACATTTAGATGGTGTGATTGTAGATAGTTCATCCGTTCTGGTTATAACATGCTTTCTGAGATTTAAGTTTGACCATGTATTTAATTAACCCACATTGTGGTAGGGGACTGGCAGTATTAGACACAAAATTACTAATCAGAAGTTTACTATAAGACACTAATATGAACATTACGACTTCTATATTATTTACTATTTTGCAGCAAAAACGTCACAAAAGTTTTAGGATGATTTGTGTTCCTGATTAAAAAATACCTTCTGCTCAAGCGCAATGCACGCTTTTTTTTTTCTCTTTCAGTATTCTATTCCTTCGATGTTTCTTCTTTTTTTTCAACTGTTTCTTTACTTTAACTCGAGCTTCAGGACGAAGTCCTTTCGGTCTTTCACGGCTTGTTCTTTTATTTCGAAAGTTCACAAGTGTTTTTGCCTACCTCGTTCGTCTTTGGCGTGTGCCGTGTACGTGCCAGAGGCCTGACGGCGAACACCCGTAAACTCCGTCCCAACATGTGCATTGGGCTGACTCTCCTCGGTCACCTCAACGGAAGAGTCTCCCAACACTAAACTCAGAGTTACACAATTCAGACAGTGGATGAATTAATATAAATATTTTTTATACTAAAATTTTATACTTTCGGACTTATTCGTTTATCATGCTATAGGTTCAATGAGTATAATTTTTCCATCAATTAGATTTTATATTTGAGCACATAAAAATATTAATAAATATTAATTATAGTGTTTCTCATTACACAGATATAATGTATGTTAGGAAATTTTTTATTGTGCCAAATTTAAGTTATGTGTTGTTGAAAAGGTCCTCTTTTGATTATTTTTTGATAATTATGTAAATTTTATAGTGTTTACATATGTATTTGGGAGTATGTGTGTTTGCTCATTTGTATCATAGTAGGGTTTCTAGTCTATCATTATATAAACATATGAATTGAAACCTCTAGAATATAATTTGATATTTGACAAATGTGTGTTGCAAGTTGGGTTGAACAATAAGTACATAATATGTGTATGTTACGTAACTTGGTACTGAATCAACATTGTTTATAGTAACCATCGATGAACTAAAATAGTCGTTGATTTTACTTTTGCATACATATGATTTGATTATTTTTATGTGTGGTTGAATGCACTGAATTTCATCCGCTGTGTACTAATATTGCGTACATAGCATCATAGTTTAGTGTTTAATATTGTAACTTAGACACACACACACACAAACACAGCGATGTAGCTCTGTTAGAATCTCTAATCCACCCGCACCAGGAGCGTGACTTTCACATACTACAATAGTTTGCCATCTCACTGGAAAAAAAATGGAAGGCATGCATATTAAAATTTGCTTCCCCAGGTCACAACCGACATAAGGCCCTTCCCAATGCTCCATGGTGTACAGGTGCTTAGCATGCCACATAGGCAAAAAATCTGATGTGGCATGATAGTTAAGAAGAGAGAGAATATTTTGGTGACCCCAGGAAGAACCAATGCCAAGCGCGCGGACCTATACAAAACACTTAAATGAAAGAAGTTTGCCCTATGCATGAGAGAGTTTGGTTGTTTAACAATTAAATGTAGAAAGCTTAGCAACAACAAACTAAACACCTATGCATTGTAAACTTCAGTTGCTTAGCTATTTAATGCTCTTGGCACCCCATCTAAGCACCAATGCATTGGAAGTAGCCTAAGAGGATAGAAGCATTGCATTTTCTTTGAAAACTTGGAAATATATTAGCCATGAAACATAAAAGGAAAGCACGGAAATTTATTAGTTCCTTTCGAACATTTCAGCTAGAGAGGAGGTTTATGCATGGTAAGTGTTTTTTAGAAGCAAAAATCCGCAAGCAATCGATCAATCCATATATATTAGTCGACACGGTCCCCTCCGATCTTTACTTGGAGCAAAGCCGTACCATTAATCCACAAGACCACAAGTGAAGCTCGACCAGCCGGCGGGACAAGCAATCATCTTCATCAAATGGTGCAAGAGTGTTTGACTTCGGGGGTGAACATGCATGGCATTACCGACTTGGATGGAGAATCTTAATCCCACCACCACCATCACGGAGTAGTTACTCTAATATCATCCATCGACCCTCGAGAGAAATGGCAACTATAAACAAATAGGCCCAATCGATATGCAAGTTGCTTCTAAAGCAGTTTAGTAATCCATATGCATTGTAGGAGCATCCATTCCATAAGTATGAGGTGGTTGTAGTGGCAGATCCTTTGTCTATGGCCATCCATCTCTAGGTGATGAGGACCAAAGGTGGTGCGATAGTGGATCGATGTGGGGACACGATGTCCTTAACTTCTTCACGTTTTCTTCAATGGTGTGGGAGGGCCTTGGGTTCTCTCGCCATGATTCATCAAGTGAGAATGTGCCAGCTGGTAGAGACGTTACTTATGGTGACGGTTTCAACAAGTACATGTAGATTCTCCTGGCGAAAGCACATGAACTTGCCAATGTCTAGATCGGGCATTTTTGACATGCATGTGTTGTGTTCTTGTTGAAGGTGTGATTTGAAGCTCGGCTCGAGGGATAAGAATCACAAATTTGACCTTCGGTTGGACACGTCGAGCATCGGCACACGCGTGGCACCCTCTTTTTAAATGCTTTGTCTAAGAGTAGCATATTTTTCCTTGTTCGCTCAGATCTCAAACGGGCGTACTATGACGCATGTAATGATCCATGGTAGGTTTGTTGAGATATACTATTGTGAGATGGTGCGGTTTAAATGGCGTCAAATATTTTTTATGCTGACTTGCTGAGCTCGATACTTGTTGAATACCCCTTTCCGAAAGAAGAAAAAAATATAAACGACACAACCTATAGATAGCACAATGATGTCGCCGTGTCCCTCCGTTTGACCGGGATATGGAGGACGGGGCGTCGACCCGTTGGCTGGGCAGCTGGGGTTGCTGCCAGCCCACCCGAGCTTGAGTCCCGAATCAGACGCGTAGTGCTCGCGGAGTTTCTCCTATAAAAAATGCCAACGAGGGTTAGCCCTTGGGTTGGTCTTTTTTTTTTTTGAAATTCCGGATATGGGAACCCAAGAAGCACGTTTATCCTAAAAGAGAAAAATAACTAGTACTAGCTATTACGTCATGTCAAAATATAAAATAAATTATGATAAAAATTTTTTGCTATTCCGTGCACGACCTTCTCTGGCTAGCAAACAGTTTTATCACGGCGATCAGATCGGTTGGCTCCAATTGTTTCCTATCGGGACACCCAAAGAATCGATTTAGAAAGCTCGCCGGTGCCGATCTATGTAAAAATCGCAAAAGCAATACGATCGATCAACCGGAGATGGACGCCGACGTGGAGAGGCAGCAGGCAGTCGCGCCTCAAGGAGACCGGTGGATCGACAAGATCAGGTGCCCCGGCATGTGCGACACCGTGTTCATCTCCATCTGGGTCATCATCTTCATCTCTTGTCTCTTCCTCATCTGGCCAGTCCCGCATTACTACGTCGGAATCGGCTCCGTCTCCGGCGTCCCGGCCGCGGCGGCGGTTGTCGACCCGGCCTTTAACCTCACGCTCGGCGTCGCCTCGTGGAACTACATCGGGGGAGCGTGCGTCCATCGCGACATGTCTGTGGAGGTGGCCTACCGTGGCATCCCGCTAGCTGACGCCAGGGCCTCGCGGTTCTGCGTTGGCGCACGGAAGGTGGCGGAGCAGCCCGTCGCCGCAAGGCGGGAGGAGGTGCGTGTGCCGGCAGACGTGATGGAGGCCCTCGCGGCGGACACGAGGCGAGGGGAGCAGGTGTTCGACGTCACGCTACAGGCCCCGTGGAGCTTCGCCGGGAAGAAGCTGCTGTACCGGTGCGGCGTCGGGGTCGGGCCCAGCGGCGCCGCCTGGTGCAGTGAACTTCACATGGTGTAGATTTTCATTGTTATTCTTTTGGGGGTCCCGACAATGCCCTAACCCATGTTGAGATTCTGAACATGTGTAGCCTTTGTTCATTTTACATCAAAAAAGATCATTAAACTGCATGGACAAGGCAGCATATGTAGCCTTTGCGATGAGCAACAGATGTTTCGGCATTTGTTCCATGATTGTAAGATTTCACATATAGATTTGCATGCCATGGACTTCCATTTTAATATATAAATGCACCACCGCGTAAATATTATCGTGGGTGCTCATGTTTTTGATGTTACAAGGTTCCACAAAATTGCTAGTGTCAAATCTCATCCTTTGCATCACCTTGAGTAGCTTCTATGTAAAAATCGTACATGTGGTATGCTGATATGTTCGTGGAGGTAGCCTACCATGGCATCCTGGTCACCAACAACATATGGTGGTCTGTCTTTGCACCGAGTGGGCCGGTAGGTGTTTGAGTTCAGCCCTCGCACCCCCAAATAAACGAAAGAAAACACCGAGGTGGTGCCACGTTCTAGGTCACGTGTGTCACTGCTTTGTGCA
>NC_057811.1:488910522-489011699 GCF_018294505.1 Triticum aestivum
TGCATTGCGGTACGAGTAAAGAGACTTGCCGGTAACGAGATTGAACAAGGTATTGGGATACCGACGATCGAATCTCGGGCAAGTAACATACCGATTGACAAAGGGAATTGCATACGGATTGATTGAATCCTCGACACCGTGGTTCATCCGACGAGATCATCGTGGAACATGTGGGAGCCAACATGGGTATCCAGATCCCGCTGTTGGTTATTGACCGGAGAGGCGTCTCGGTCATGTCTGCATGTCTCCCGAACCCGTAGGGTCTACACACTTAAGGTCCGGTGACGCTAGGGTTGTAGAGATATATGTATGCGGAAACCTGAAAGTTTTTCGGAGTCCCGGATGAGATCCCGGACGTCACGAGAGGTTCCAGAATGGTCCGGAGGTGAAGAATTATATATAGGAAGTCAAGTTTCGGCCACCGGGAAAGTTTCGGGGGTTACCGGTATTGTAGCGGGACCACCGGAAGGGTCCCGGGGGTCCATCCGGTGGGGCCACCTATCCCGGAGGGCCCCGTGGGCTGAAAGTGGAAGGGAACCAGCCCTTAGTGGGCTGGGGCGCCCCCCTTGGGCCTCCCCCCATGCGCCTAGGGTTGGGAACCCTTGGGGGGGAGCTTCCCCCTTGCCTTGGGGGGCAAGGCAACCCCTTCCCCCCTTGGCCGCCGCCCCCCCCCCCCCCCTTGGAGATCCCATATCCCAGGGCTGGCGCACCCCCCAGGGGCCTATATAAAGGGGGGGGAGGGAGGGCAGCAATCTCAGCCTTGGGCGCCTCCCTCCTCCCCTGCAACACCTCTCTCTCTCGTATAAGCTCGGCGAAGCCCTGCCGACATCCCGCTGCATCCACCACCACGCCGTCGTGCTGCTGGATCTCCATCAACCTCTCCTTCCCCCTTGCTAGATCAAGAAGGAGGAGACGTCGCTGCACCGTACGTGTGTTGAACGCGGAGGTGCCGTCCGTTCGGCACTCGGTCATCGGTGATTTGGATCACGGCGAGTACGACTCCGTCATCCACGTTCATTGGAACGCTTCCGCTTGCGATCTACAAGGGTATGTAGATGCACTCCTTTCCCCTCGTTGCTAGTATACTCCATAGATGCATCTTGGTGAGCGTAGGAAAATTTTAAATTATGCTACGATTCCCAACAGTGGCATCATGAGCCAGGCCTATGCGTAGTTACTATGCACGAGTAGAACACAAAGAAGTTGTGGGCGTTGATGTTGCCAATTCCTCTTGCCGCTACTAGTTGTTTCTTGTTTCGGCGGCATTGTAGGATGAAGCGGCCCGGACCGACCTTACACGTACGCTTACGTGAGACAGGTTCCACCGATTGACATGCACTAGTTGCATAAGGTGGCTAGCGGGTGTCTGTCTCTCCTACTTTAGTCGGAACGGATTCGATGAAAAGGGTCCCTTTGAAGGGTAAATAGAAATTGGCAAATCACGTTGTGGTCATACGTAGGTAAGAAACGTTCTTGCTAGAAACCTACAAACCACGTAAAAAATTTGCAACAACAATTAGGGGACGTCTAACTTGTTTTTGCAGCAAGTACTATGTGATGTGATATGGCCAGAAGATGTGATGAATGATATATGTGATGTATGAGATTGATCATATTCTTGTAATAGGAATCACGACTTGCATGTTGATGAGTATGACAACCGGCAGGAGCCATAGGAGTTGTCTTTATTATTTTGTATGACCTGCGTGTCATTGAATAACGCCATGTAATTTACTTTACTTTGTTGCTAAACGCGTTAGCCATAGAAGTAGAAGTAATCGTTGGCGTGACGACTTCATGAAGACACAATGATGGAGATCATGGTGTCATGCCGGTGACGAAGATGATCATGGTGCCCCGAAGATGGAGATCAAAGGAGCATAATGATATTGGCCATATCATGTCACTATTTGATTGCATGTGATGTTTATCATGTTTTTGCATCTTATTTGCTTAGAACGACGTAGTAAGTAAGATGATCCCTTATAATAATTTCAATAAAGTGTTCACCCTAACTGTGCACCGTTGCGAAGGTTCGTTGTTTCGAAGCACCACGTGATGATCAGGTGTGATAGATTCTAACGTTCGAATACAACGGGTGTTGATGAGCCTAGCATGTACAGACATGGCCTCGGAACACACGCAATACACTTAGGTTGACTTGACGAGCCTAGCATGTACAGACATGGCCTCGGAACACGGAGGACCGAAAGGTCGAGCATGAGTCGTATAGAAGATACGATCAACATGGAGATGTTCACCGATCTTGACTAGTCCGTCTCACGTGATGATCGGACACGGCCTAGTTAAATTCGGATCATGTATCACTTAGATGACTAGAGGGATGTCTATCTGAGTGGGAGTTCATTAAATAATTTGATTAGATGAACTTAATTATCATGAACTTAGTCTAAAATCTTTACACTATGTCTTGTAGATCAAATGGCCAACGTTGTCCTCAATTTCAACGCGTTCCTAGAGAAAACCAAGCTGAAAGATTATGGCAGCAACTATACGGACTGGGTCCGGAACCTGAGGATCATCCTCATAGTAGCCAAGAAAGATTATGTCTTAGAAGCACCGCTAGGTGAAGCACCAATCCCTGAGAACCAAGACGTTATGAACGCTTGGCAGCAGCGTGCTGATGATTACTCCCTCGTTCAGTGCGGCATGCTTTACAGCTTAGAACCGGGTCTCCAAAAGCGTTTTGAGAAACATGGAGCATATGAGATGTTCGAGGAGCTGAAATTGGTTTTCCAAGCTCATGCCCGGGTCGAGAGATATGAAGTCTCCGACAAGTTCTTCAGCTGTAAAATGGAGGAGAACAGTTCTGGTAGTGAGCACATACTCAGAATGTCTGGGTTGCATAACCGCTTGTCTCAGCTGGGAGTCAATCTCCCGGATGATGCGGTCATGGACAGAATCCTCCAGTCGCTTCCACCTAGCTACAAGAGCTTTGTGATGAACTTCAATATGCAGGGGATGGAAAAGACAATTCCCGAGGTATATTCAATGCTGAAATCAACGGAGGTGGAAATCAGAAAAGAACATCAAGTGTTGATGGTAAATAAAGCCACTAAGTTCAAGAAGGGCAAGGGTAAGAAGAACTTCAAGAAGGACGGCAAGGGAGTTGCCGCGCCCGGTAAGCCAGTTGCCGGGAAGAAGTCAAAGAATGGACCCAAGCCCGGGACTGAGTGCTTTTATTGCAAGGGAAGTGGTCACTGGAAGCAAAACTGCCCCAAATATTTAGCGGACAAGAAGAAGGCCGGCAACACCCAAGGTATATGTGATATACAAGTAATTGATGTGTACCTTACCAGTACTCGTAGTAGCTCCTGGGTATTTGATACCGGTGCGGTTGCTCATATTTGTAACTCAAAGCAGGAACTACGGAATAAACGGAGACTGGCAAAGGACGAGGTGACGATGCGCGTCGGGAATGGTTCCAAGGTCGATGTGATCGCTGTCGGCATGCTACCTCTGCATCTCCCTACGGGATTAGTTTTAAACCTCAATAATTGTTATTTAGTGCCAGCTTTGAGCATGAACATTGTATCTGGATCTCGTTTAATTCGAGATGGCTACTCATTTAAATCCGAGAATAATGGTTGTTCTATTTATTTGAGAGATATGTTTTATGGTCATGCCCCGCTGGTCAATGGTTTATTTTTGATGAATCTCGAACGTGATGTTACACATGTTCATAGTGTGAATACCAAAAGATGTAAAGTTGATAACGATAGTCCCACATACTTGTGGCACTGCCGCCTTGGTCACATTGGTGTCAAGCGCATGAAGAAGCTCCATGCAGATGGACTTTTGGAGTCTCTTGATTACGAATCATTTGACACGTGCGAACCATGCCTCATGGGTAAGATGACCAAGACTCCGTTCTCCGGAACAATGGAGCGAGCAACCAACTTATTGGAAATCATACATACCGATGTGTGTGGTCCAATGAGTGTTGAGGCTTGCGGAGGATATCGTTATGTTCTCACACTCACTGATGATTTAAGTAGATATGGATATGTCTACCTGATGAAACACAAGTCTGAAACCTTTGAAAAGTTCAAAGAATTTCAGAGTGAGGTTGAGAATCAACGTGACAGGAGAATAAAATTCCTACGATCAGATCGTGGTGGAGAATATTTAAGTCACGAGTTTGGTGCACACTTTAGGAAATGTGGAATAGTTTCACAACTCACGCCGCCTAGAACACCTCAGAGAAATGGTGTGTCCGAACGTCGTAATCGCACTCTATTGGATATGGTGTGATCTATGATGTCTCTTACCGATTTACCGCTCTCATTTTGGGGTTATGCTTTAGAGACTGCCGCATTCACTTTAAATAGGGCTCCGTCGAAATCCGTTGAGACGACACTGTATGAATTATGGTTTGGGAAGAAACCTAAGCTGTCGTTTCTAAAAGTTTGGGGATGCGATGCTTATGTCAAGAAACTTCAACCTGAAAAGCTCGAACCCAAGTCGGAAAAATGCGTCTTCATAGGATACCCTAAGGAAACTATTGGGTATACCTTCTACCTCAGATCCGAAGGCAAGATCTTCGTTGCTAAGAACGGGTCCTTTCTAGAGAAGGAGTTTCTCTCGAAAGAATTGAGTGGGAGGAAAGTGGAACTTGATGAGGTGATAGTCACCCCTTCCGAACCGGAAAGTAGCGCAGCGCGGGAAAGTGTTCCTGTGGTGCCTACACCGACTGGGGAGGAAGTTAATGATGATGATCATGAAGCTTCGGATCAAGTTACTGAACTTCGTAGGTCCACAAGGACACGTTCCGCACCAGAGTGGTACGGCAACCCTGTCCTGGAAATCATGTTGTTAGACAACGGTGAACCTTCGAACTATGAAGAAGCGATGGCGGGCCCGGATTCCGACAAATGGCTAGAAGCCATGAAATCCGAGATAGAATCCATGTATGAAAACAAAGTATGGACTTTGACTGACTTGCCCGATGAGCGGCGAGCCATAGAAAACAAATGGATCTTTAAGAAGAAGACGGACGCGGATGGTAATGTGACCATCTACAAAGCTCGACTTGTCGCTAAGGGTTATCGACAAGTTCAAGGGGTTGACTACGATGAGACTTTCTCACCCGTAGCGAAGCTGAAGTCCGTCCGAATCATGTTAGCAATTGCCGCATACTATGATTATGAGATATGGCAGATGGACGTCAAAACGGCATTCCTTAACGGCTTCCTTAAGGAAGAGTTGTATATGATGCTGCCGGAAGGTTTTGTCGATCCTAAGAATGCTAACAAAGTGTGCAAGCTCCAGCGCTCAATCTATGGGCTGGTGCAAGCATCTCGGAGTTGGAACATTCGCTTTGATGAGATGATCAAAGCGTTTGGGTTTACACAGACTTATGGAGAAGCCTGTGTTTACAAGAAAGTGAGTGGGAGCTCTGTAGCATTTCTCATATTATATGTGGATGACATACTATTGATGGGAAATGATATAGAATTCTCGGAAAGTATAAAGGCCTATTTGAATAAGTGTTTTTCAATGAAGGACCTTGGAGAAGCTGCTTATATATTAGGCACCAAGATCTATAGAGATAGATCAAGACGCCTCATTGGTCTTTCACAGAGTACATACCTTGAAAAGATATTGAAGAAGTTCAGTATGGATCAGTCCAAGAAGGGCTTCTTGCCTGTATTTCAAGGTGTGCAATTGAGCACGGCTCAATGCCCGACCACGGCAGAAGATATAGAAGAGATGAGTGTCATCCCCTATGCCTCGGCCATAGGGTCTATTATGTATGCCATGCTGTGTACCAGACCTGATGTAAACCTTGCCGTAAGTTTGGTAGGAAGGTACCAAAGTAATCCCGGCAAGGAACACTGGACAGTGGTCAAGAATATCCTGAAGTACCTGAAGAGAACTAAGGATATGTTTCTCGTTTATGGAGGTGACGAAGAGCTCGTCGTAAAGGGTTACGTCGACGCTAGCTTCGACACAGATCTGGATGACTCGAAGTCACAGACCGGATACGTGTATATTTTGAATGGAGGAGCAGTAAGCTGGTGCAGTTGCAAGCAAAGCGTCGTGGCGGGATCTACATGTGAAGCGGAATACATGGCAGCCTCGGAGGCAGCACAGGAGGCAGTCTGGATGAAGGAGTTGATTACCGACCTAGGGGTGATTCCCAATGCGTCAGGCCCGATGACTCTCTTCTGTGACAACACTGGAGCTATTGCCCTTGCGAAGGAGCCCAGGTTTCACAGGAAGACCAGGCATATCAAGCGTCGCTTCAACTCCATTCGTGAAAGTGTTCAAAATGGAGACATAGATATTTGTAAAGTACATACGGACCTGAATGTAGCAGATCCATTGACTAAACCTCTCCCTAGGGCAAAACATGATCAACACCAGGACGCAATGGGTGTTCGATTCATCACAATGTAACTAGATTATTGACACTAGTGCAAGTGGGAGACTGTTGGAAATATGCCCTAGAGGCAATAATAAATGGTTATTATTATATTTCTTTGTTCATGGTAATTGTCTATTATTCATGCTATAATTGTATTGTCCGGAAATCGTAATACATGTGTGAATACATAGACCACAACCTGTCCCTAGTAAGCCTCTAGTTGACTAGCTCGTTGATCAACAGATAGTCATGGTTTCCTGACTATGGACATTGGATGTCATTGATAACGGGATCACATCATTAGGAGAATGATGTGATGGACAAGACCCAATCCTAAGCATAGCATAAAAGATCGTGTAGTTTCGTTTGCTAGAGCTTTTCCAATGTCAAGTATCTTTTCCTTAGACCATGAGATCGTGCAACTCCCGGATACCGTAGGAGTGCTTTGAGTGTGCCAAATGTCACAACGTAACTGGTTGACTATAAAGGTGCACTACGGGTATCTCCGAAAGTGTCTGTTGGGTTGGCACGGATCGAGACTGGGATTTGTCACTCCGTGTGACGGAGAGGTATCTCTGGGCCCACTCGGTAATGCATCATCATAATGAGCTCAATGTGACTAAGGCGTTAGTCACGGGATCATGCATTGCGGTACGAGTAAAGAGACTTTCCGGTAACGAGATTGAACAAGGTATTGGGATACCGACGATCGAATCTCGGGCAAGTAACATACCGATTGACAAAGGGAATTGCATACGGATTGATTGAATCCTCGACACCGTGGTTCATCTGATGAGATCATCGTGGAACATGTGGGAGCCAACATGGGTATCCAGATCCTGCTGTTGGTTATTGACCGGAGAGGCGTCTCGGTCATGTCTGCATGTCTCCCGAACCCGTAGGGTCTACACACTTAAGGTCCGATGACGCTAGGGTTGTAGAGATATATGTATGCGGAAACCCGAAAGTTGTTCGGAGTCCCGGATGAGATCCTGGACGTCACGACAGGTTCCGGAATGGTCCGGAGGTGAATAATTATATATAGGAAGTCAAGTTTCGGCCACCGGGAAAGTTTCGGGGGTTACCGGTATTGTACCGAGACCACCGGAAGGGTCCCGGGGGCCACCGGGAAAGTTTCGGGGGTTACCGGTATTGTACCGAGACCACCGGAAGGGTCCCGGGGGCCACCGGGTGGGGCCACCTATCCCGGAGGGCCCCGTGGGCTGAAAGTGGAAGGGAACCAGCCCTTAGTGGGCTGGGGCGCCCCCCTTGGGCCTCCCCCCATGCGCCTAGGGTTGGGAACCCTAGGGGGGGAGCTTCCCCCTTGCCTTGGGGGGCAAGGCAACCCCTTCCCCCCTTGGCCGCCGCCCCCCCCTTGGAGATCCCATCTCCCAGGGCTGGCGCACCCCCCAGGGGCCTATATAAAGTGGGGGAGGGAGGGCAGCAATCTCAGCCTTGGGCGCCTCCCTCCTCCCCTGCAACACCTCTCTCTCTCGTATAAGCTCGGCGAAGCCCTCCCGACATCCCACTGCATCCACCACCACGCCGTCGTGCTGCTGGATCTCCATCAACCTCTCCTTCCCCCTTGCTGGATCAAGAAGGAGGAGACGTCGCTGCACCGTATGTGTGTTGAACGCGGAGGTGCCGTCCGTTCGGCACTCGGTCATCGGTGATTTGGATCACGGCGAGTACGACTCCGTCATCCACGTTCATTGGAACGCTTCCGCTCGCGATCTACAAGGGTATGTAGATGCACTCCTTTCCCCTCGTTGCTAGTATACTCCATAGATGCATCTTGGTGAGCGTAGGAAAATTTTAAATTATGCTACGATTCCCAACATGATTGTGGTTCACATTTTATTCATGGTGCTTTCCGTGAGATGCTTGCTAAGTATGATGTTAATCATAGAATTGCATCCCCTTACCACCCACAGTCTAGTGGTCAAGTAGAACTAAGTAATAGAGAGCTGAAATTAATTTTGCAAAATATTGTTAATAGATCTAGAAAGAATTGGTCCAAGAAACTTGATGATGCATTATGGGCCTATAGAACTGCATATAAAAATCCCATGGGTATGTCTTCGTATAAAATGGTTTATGGAAAAGCATGTCACTTACCTCTCGAACTAGAACATAAGGCATATTGGGCTATTAAAGAGCTCAATTATGATTTCAAACTTGCCGGTGAGAAGAGGTTATTTGACATCAGCTCACTTGATGAATGGAGAACCCAGGCCTACGAAAATGCCAAACTGTTTAAAGAAAAAGTTAAAAGATGGCTTGACAAAACGATACAAAAGCGTGAGTTTAACATAGGTGATTATGTCTTGCTATACAACTCTCGTTTAAGATTTTTTGTAGGAAAACTTCTCTCTAAACAGGAAGGTCCTTATGTTATCGAGGAGGTCTATCGATCTGGTGCCATAAAAATCAACAACTTCGAAGGCACAAACCCGAAGGTGGTGAACGGTCAAAGAATCAAACATAATATCTGAGGTAATCCTATAAATGTTGAAACCAATGTTATTGAAACCGTAACCCCGGAGGAATACATAAGGGACACTTTCCAGAATGATTCAGACTCCGAAAAGGAAGAGGTATGTGGTACGGTAAGTAAACGACTCCAAAACAGTTCTAATGGCAATTTTTCTCCGTTTTGGAATATTTAGAAAAATAGAAAAATAAGAAGCAGTCCGGAAAGGACACGAGGCGTCCATGAGGGTGGAGGGCGCGCCCTACCCCCTGGGCGCGCCCCCTACCTCGTGGGCACCTCGTGTGCCTCTCGGACTCCGATTTCTTGCACGTTACTTCTTTTGGTCGGTAAAAATTCATTATATAATCTCCCAAAGGTTTTGACTACCGCATCACGCAAAAATCTTCTGCTTTTGTTTCAAGCTGTGTTTCTGACAGATCTAGGTGACCATGACGTCTTCAAGCACCCCCAAGGATAAGTTGTTCGAGAAGGTCATCAACCCCTACCTCGCGGAGGTGCTGCAACACCCTCAAACCATCGAGGTGCATGAGGGGGTGCTGCACATCCGCGATGTTGAAGGACCAAAGAAGACCGGAAGCGTGGAGACAAGACTCGAAGCCATGGAGCAGCAAGTTTTCAAGTGCCAAGGTATGGTGGAGCGAGGACTGAATGCCAACCACATGATGATCACGGAGTTCACCAACAACCACATGCTGGATACCAAGACCATTGGGGAAGCCATCTTCAAGCTCCACGAGAAAATCGAGCACCTTCAAACCCAGATCTATGACCTGCAAAACCAAAACTGTGAGTATGAATATAGATTCAAGAAGATGATTTTGGCTGCAGATTTGAGGATCCCGGAGACTCGATCATCCTTCTACGATGGTGAGCCCATGCCTTGGAAGATGGTTTACAAGCCTACGTCATCAACAACTCCTTCATCACCACCTCCCAAGAAAGAGACATAATCATATGGGTATGGGCACTCCCCTTGGCAACTGCCAAGCTTGGGGGAGGTGCCCCGGTATCGTATCACCATCACACTCCTATCTTTACCATTTTTCTTAGTTCGATCATTTTGGTTATATCTTGATCTAGTAGAATAAATTTGGTATGATCTAGTTGTGAGCTTTGCTTTATGAACCTTATCTATGTATTCAAGTCCGTGAGCTATATAATAAAGATTAGTTTTGAGTCAAGGGCTTGATTATCTCACTATGATCATCAGAGGATAAAAGAAAATATAAAAAGTATCAAAGAGATGATATTGATCTTATGGAAAGTAATGACTTCACATATAAAGAGTATGAAGAATAAAAGTTGTTGAAAGTTGACAAACATAGTTTTGGTCATCGTTGCAATTAATAGGAAGTAATAAGGAAAGAGAGGTTTTCACATACAAATATACTATCTTGGACATCTTTTATGATCATTAAAATATGACATGCTAAAGAGTTGATGTTGGACAAGGAAGACAACATAATGGGTTACATCTTCTTATATCCGAAATAAAGTATATTGTCATGGATCATCCAACATGTTGAGCTTGCCTTTCCCCCTCATGCTAGCCAAACTCCTTGCACCAAGTAGAGATACTACTTGTGCTTCCATACATCCTTAAACCCAGTTTTGCCATGAGAGTCCACCATACCTACCTATGGATTGAGTAAGATCCTTCAAGTAAGTTGTCATTGTTGCAACTCTCTAAAATATGTATGATCTATTAGTGTGGAGAAAATAAACTTTATACGATCTTGTGATATGGAAGCAATAAAAGCGACGGACTGCATAATAAAGGTCCATATCACAAGTGGCAATATAAAGTGACGTTCTTTTGCGCTAAGATTTTGTACATCCAACCATAAAAGCACATGACAACCTATGGTTCCCTCTGCGAAGGGCCTATCTATTGTACTTACCTTATAAGAGTCATGGTGATCTTCACCTTTCCTTTTTACATTTTATCCTTTGGCAAGCACATCGTGTTGGAAAGATCCTGACATATATACCCACTTGGATGTAAGTTATCGTGATCAATTATTGTTGACATTACCCTTGAGGTAAAAGGTTGGGAGGCAACACTATAAGCCCCTATCTTTCTCTGTGTCCGATTCCATACCCATAAGTGTTGCGTGAGTGTTAGCAATTGTGAAAGATCTAAATGATAGTTGAGTATGTGGACTTGCTGAAAAGCTCTTATATTGACTCTTTCTGATGTTACGATAAATTGCAATTGCTTCAATGACCGAGAGATCATAGTTTCTTAGTTTTCAATGAAGTTTCTGATTCATACTTGACATCGTGAATGGATTGTTACTTTAGCATAAGAAATCATATGACAATACATATATATATATACATATATATATATATATATATATATATATATATATGTTCCTGTTATAAGAATGATCATGATGCCTTCATGTCCGTATTTTATTTTATCGACACCTCCATCTCTAAACATGTGGACATATTTTTTGATATCGGCTTCCGCTTGAGGACAAGCAGGGTCTAAGCTTGGGGGAGTTGATACGTCCATTTTGCATCATGCTTTTATATTGATATTTATTGCATTATGGGCTATTATTACACATTATGTCACAATACTTATGCCTTTTCTCTCTTATTTTACAAGGTTTACATGAAGAGGGAGAATGCGGGCAGCTGGAATTCCGGGCTGGAAAAGGAGCAAACATTGGAGACCTATTCTGCACAACTCAAAAAGCCCTGAAACTCCACGAAAGTCCATTTCAGAAAATATAAAAAATATCTGGCGAAAGAAGTACAGGAGGGGGACCACCCACCGTCCACGAGGGTGGGGGGCGCCCCCTGGGCGAGCCCCCTGCCTCGTGGGCCACCTAGCAGCCCCCCGATGCCCATCTTCTGCTATATGAGGTCTTTTGACCTGAAAAAAATCATAAGGAGTCTTTTGGGACGAAGCGCCGCCGTCTCGAGGCAGAACCTTGGCGGAACCAATCTAGGGCTCCGGCGGAGCTGTTCTGCCAGGGATACTTCCCTCCGGGAGGGGGAAATCGTCACCGCCGTCATCACCAACAACTCTCCCATCTTGGGGAGGGTTATCTTCATCAACATCTTCACCAGCACCATCTCCTCTCAAACCTTAGTTCATCTCTTGTATCCAATCTTTGTACCAAAACCTCAGATTGGTACCTGTGTGTTGCTAGTAGTGTTGATTACTCCTTGTAGTTGATGCTAGTTGGTTTACTTGGTGGAAGATCATATGTTCAGATCCATTATGCATATTAATACCCCTCTGATTATGAACATGAATATGCTTTGTGAGTAGTTATGTTTGTTCATGAGGACATGGGAGAAGTCTTGCTATTAGTAGTCATGTGAATTTGGTATTCCTTCGATATTTTTATGAGATGTATGTTGTCTTTCCTCTAGTGGTGTCATGTGAACGTCGACTACATGACACTACACCATTGTTTGGGCCTAGAGGAAGGCATTGGGAAGTAATAAGTAGATGATGGGTTGCTAGAGTGCCAGAAGCTTAAACCCTAGTTTATGCGTTGCTTCGTAAGGGGCTGATTTGGATCCACATGTTTCATGCTATGGTTAGGTTTACCTTAATACCTCTTTTGTAGTTGCGAATGCTTGCAATAGAGGTTAATCATAAGTGGGATGCTTGTCCAAGTAAGGGCAGCACCCAAGCACCGGTCCACTCACATACCAAATAATCATAGTTGGGGTCCGTCGTCAGCAGGTTCTTGATTTCTTAGTTCAAGTGATGCATGTTCCAGTTATTTATGCTCAGACTTGGTTTCTAGGAGTTGGTCTGTTCAAGATGGAAGATCCAGTTGTCCGGGGCTCTTTTACTCTGCATCCGCCGTTTCCCTTAGGGGTCGATGATGATGGCAATGAGTTTTTTGTCCGTTTTATCCCGCATAATCAGGGTGAAGGTTTTTGAGCTATTCATGGCCAGCGGACGGGGTGGTTGATGTTCATCGGCATCCCTTTAGACTACAAAAACACCCAGTGCATTGCTGATATGGTTGGCTCTTTCGGGCAGTTCCAATACTGGAATAGCACTGATAGGCGTCAAGTCAGAGCTTTGGTCTGTGCCTCGTTCCCTGACAATGCGCTAGTTCCTCGCTCGGTCACCTTTCGGGAATTTGCCAATTGGGGTGATGTCATGGTGTCTTGGTCTGCTGGTTGCTGGTGCCATGATCCCAGCGGATGAGGATCCAATGCCTCTCTATGGGAATCCCCACCCGTTGCCTGGAGTTCAGGTGCCGCAACCGTTTTGGGCAATGCCTCCATAACCTGCTCTGGGATGGAATGCCGTTCCTCCGGGCCCTCGTCAAGGACAGAATGAGGTGGCGGGATGGGCTGACAATGTGCAGCAGGCAACAGGATGGGGCCCGTGGGAGGAGCAGATTTAGCCTGATCATCAGCAGCAGCATGAGGAGGTTCAACCTGTCCAAGACCAGAACTCTATGATTTGAACCCATCAGCGGATTCTTCTGATGATGAGGATATGGCTAAGGTCCAGCAGCCTCTTCAAGCCCCACCAATAGTGCAGCTGGAGCCGATTCATCTTGGTATGGTCCGGGTTTTTTATGGGCCAGTTCTGCCGCCGGCCATGATCTGGGAGAGATCTTTCAAGTCTTTGTTGCCTGAATTCTTCATCAGGGATATACCAGCTTGTCCGCCTAGTTTTTCTGCGACGTTGCTACAAGTCAAATTTGGGTCTGCCGATCTGCAAGAGAAGTATCAGCTCCTTTCTGCCAAGCAAGATGTCTCCGTTCCTGGACCCAGCTCTTCGGTGGTCATTGAGGAGTTGGCACCTGAAGATCACTCGTGCTCCAATTACCAGGTTACACCTTCTCCCTCCCCGGTCTCTCAAGAGGATTTTCAGTTTTCTTCGGTTACACCTTCTCCGCTGGGCAAGCGACTACGTCAGTCTGCACGCTCAAGGCGCTCTATCACGCTTGTGGAGCCAGTTCTGGACTTCTCCACTAGAAGGATGACGCGCAGTGCTGCCAAGAGGACAGGCATGAAGCCAGTCTCTGCCATCCCTCAGAGGTCTGCCCCCCAGCGTCGCCCGAAGGCCAAGAAGCTTCGTCTTGACGATGAGCCCAGCATACTCCCTCTCCCACCTCCGACGCCTATTCCGACGCTGCAGGCCATTGGAGTGGCTTTGGGCATTGAACCGTCTGAGTTATCGGTTGAGAAGCTTATGGCTTCTCCCAGTCCTGCTGCAGAAGGCGATGGTTCACATGATGCTTGACGGCCCACGAAGCTTCATGGAGTGTTGGGCGCTTTTGCTTTCGTGCCTGTTTTTGTTTTCAGTGACTGTCTGCAACACTTGGTTACTGTTACTGCAACTTATGTTCCGCTTAAGTCCATGCTGTTAAGCAGTTGGATCTGCAACTATACCCCTGCGCTGTTTTTTTATGGATAATTGCTATTTTCGCAACTGGAATGTGCTCTGTTGGAATGTGCGTGGGCTCAATTCTGAGGCTCGGCAGCGTGATCTACGTGCCAAGATTGAGGAGAGCAGATGTTCTGTTCTTTGTCTGCAAGAAACTAAATGTGAGAGCTTTGATATTCGTACGATTAGATCCTTCTGCCCTAGGCGGTTTGATCAATTCGCGTTCTCACCTTCCGTTGGAGCCTCTGGCGGGATTCTCGTCGTTTGGAATTCCTCGATCTCTCATGGTCAGCTTGTGGACATTCAGAGATTTGGTGTTGTCGTTTCTTTCCAATCGTTGCAGAATTCTGAAAAATGGACCCTAACCTCTGTCTATGGGCCATGTGAGGGTCATCCTAGGGAGAATTTCGTTAGTTGGCTTTATCACCTACAAATCCCTCCCGATGAAAATTGGCTCTTGTTGGGGGACTTTAATTTCATCAGATCTTTGGAGAACCGAAACCTCCCGGGTGGTGATACCAACGATATCTTCCTTTTCAATGAAATAATTGGTCACCTTGGTCTTTTCGAGTTACCCTTGAAGGGCCGTAGCTTTACCTGGTCTAATATGCAGCAAAACCCCCTGCTTGAGCAACTTGATTGGTTCTTTACTAGTGCTGATTGGATTTCACACTACCCAAACACTGTGGTTACTCCACTAGCCAGAACTTCCTCCGATCACGTGCCTTGTGTGGTGTCCATTGACACTACCATTCCTGCGGCCAAGATTTTTTGGTTTGAAAACTTCTGGTTGGATATGCCGGGGTTCATGGATTGTGTCTCCAAGTCCTGGAATGCACCTGTCTTCTCTGATCTTTCTGCTTCCGCGGTTATCACAAGGAAATTTAAGCGCTTGCGGTATGATTTGAAAATTTGGAGCAAAAAGCTATCGTACATCAAAAAGCTTACTATGGATTGTTCAACGGTGATTCTGCACTTTGATCAGCTGGAGGAAGTACGACCTTTAACACGGCCGGAATTCAACTTCCGGAAACTTGTGAAGTTTCACTATGAATATCTGTTAAAACTTCACTATATATATTGGAAGCAGAGGTGCACTATTAGGTACATCAAGGTTGGCGAGGAGAATTCAAATTTTTTTCATGCCATGGCCTCTGAGCGTATGAGGAGAAACTCCATCTCCAGTCTGAAAACCAGTTCCACGCTTGATCCAGTGACTGATCACGCTCAAATGGCGGGAATCCTTTGGGCCTCGTTCAAATCTAGGATGGGCCAGGCCCAAGGGATCACTATGGGCTTTGATTTGAATCATTTAATCCAACCCATCCTGGGACTGGAGGAGCTATCCTTGCCATTTTCTGATGAGGAAATTAACAAAGTTTTGAAGGATTTGCTGGTGGATCGGGCACCTGGTCCAGATGGCTTTAATGGGATGTTCGTCAAGCGTTGTTGGCCTATAATTGAGGAGGACTTCTTGAGGATGATTCGGGATTTTTATGAGGGGAAGCTTTCGTTGGAAAATATCAATTCCTCCCTCATTACGCTCATACCCAAGATCATTTCACCTGAAGGGCCCGATGATTTCCGGCCAATCTCCCTCACCAACACTTGTCTTAAATTCCTAACAAAATTGTTGGCCAACAGATTGCAGAGGGTGATCCTTAAGTGCATCAAAATCAGTATGGGTTCCTTAAGGGTAGGTCGATTCAGGATTGTCTGGCCTGGAGTTTTGAGTATATTCATCAATGTAAACAATCCAAGCGTCCAATTATAATCCTTAAGTTGGACTTTGCTAAGGCCTTTGACACTGTTGAGCATGAGGTTATTCTTCAGATGTTGCAGCATAAAGGGTTTGATGCTAAATGGATTCTTTGGATTAAACAGCTGTTGTCTACAGGTTCTTCGTCTGTACAGTTAAATGGCATTCCTGGAAAGCAATTCTTGTGTAAGTGTGGCATCAGGCAGGGTGATCCACTCTCACCTCTGCTGTTCGTCATCGCAGCAGATCTGTTGCAATCTGTGGTCAATCAAATGCTGGTGTCTGGCACACTCTCTTTGCCTCTTCAGACCCATGACAGGGATTTTCCCATCATTCAATATGGGGATGACACGATCCTATTCCTTGCAGCTAAGGATGATGAGCTTGTTGCCCTCAAGAATATGCTGCTTACATTTCAACAATCCACTGGTTTAAAGGTCAACTTTGCTAAATCCTCAATGATCCCACTGAATATTCCTAATGAGGAGGCTGACAGACTTGCTGCTATTCTTGGTTGTAAAATTGGCCAGCTTCCATTTACTTATCTCGGATTGCCTTTGGGAACTACAAGGCCAAGGATCATTGACCTCATGCCCTTAGTTGACAGTCTTGAAAGGAGGTTAACTGCAAGCTCTTCTATGCTGATTCAAGGCTCTCGTTTGAAGCTTCTCACCTCTGTCCTGACCTCTCTGCCAATATACTTTCTGTGTAGCCTCAATATCCCAGCCGGGATCATTAAGCAACTAGACAGAATCTTCAGGCAATGCCTTTAGGGGTAATAGTGATGTTCCAAAACAGTCTCTGGCTGCTTGGGAGCTAGTTTGCAGGCCAAAAGATAAGGGTGGTCTGGGCATTATTAATCTGAACATCCAGAACAAAGGACTGCTTCTCAAGCATCTTCACAAATTCTATAACAAGGTTGATGTTCCTTGCGTGACCCTGATATGGAATAGCAACAGCTAATGCTGGATCTTTCTGGTGGAGAGATGTTCTGAAGCTGCATGAGGCTTATACTGCTATTGCCTCAGTACATATCAACATGGGTGATTCTGCTCTGTTCTAGACTAATTCTTGGCACATTGGGGGCTCTGCTAGACCCCTCTGTTGGAGATTGCCAAGGTTGTTTTCTTTTGTCAATAATGACAGGATCTCTGTGAGGGAATTTCTTCAATCCCAGGATCTTTTCTCTATGTTTTATTTGCCCCTTTCTCATGAAGCTGCTGCTGAGTTGCACATACTGGAGAGTTGGATCATGCAGTTAGACAGAGACCCCACCTTACCTGATGTTTGGATATGGCCTGGTCAATCAGGAGGGTACACTGCGAAAAGTTTTTACATGATCATGCACTCACACTTACCTACAATACAACCTTGCAAATGGCTTTGGCAGAGTAAGTGCACCATGAAGATCAAGGTGTTCGGCTGGCTTTTATTCTTTGACAGACTTAACACCAAGGATATGCTGGTTAGGAGACACTGGCGCTCAAACCAGGATGACAATCTTTGCCTCATCTGCAGTGAGCTGGCGTATGAGGATAGAATACATCTATTTTTAACTGCACCTTCAGCTGTAGAGTCTGGAACTATTTGGGTATTGATTGGTCTGGAGGCTCAGATATTCTGCAATGCATCCTGCATGCCAGGTCCAGCTTCACACACCCTTTCTTCGTGGAAGTTATGCTAACAGCAGCATGGAATATTTGGATTATGCGAAACGGCAGAATCTTCAGAGCTGAGAGAGCTACTTTCAATGCTTGGAAGGGTAAATTCATCCATGATATTTCTTTGCTTGCTCACAGGGTGAAGGACTGTAACAAGCCAAAGCTTTTGGCTTGGATTGCTTCTTTGTTGTAAAGCAAGTACAGTTAGTTAGCAAATAGGTAGACTCTTTTCCCTTTTGTTTTCCTTCCTTGTATAGTTTGTTTTTTCCTTGTACAGTGGTGCTTTATCTAATAAAGGGCTGTGGGGCTTTGCCTCACAGTAAATATTCAAAAACAAACATACCAAATTATCAAAGTAACGAACGTGAATCATATGAGCATGATGAAAACTAGCTTGACGATAATTCCCATGTGTCCTCGGGAGCGCTTTCCTTCATATAAGAGTTTGTCCAGGCTTGTCCGTCGCTACAAAAAGGATTGGGCCATCTTGCTGCACCTTATTTACTTTTACTATTTGTTACTTGTTACCAATTACCTTATCACAAAACTATCTGTTACCGATAATTTTAATGCTTGCAGAGAATACCTTACTGAAAGCTACCTATCATTTCCTTCTGCTCCTCGTTGGGTTCGACACTCTTACTTATCGAAAGGACTACGATAGATCCCCTACACTTGTGGGTCATCAACCGATAAAGATCTTCATAGAATATGTGGGAGCCAATATGAACATCCAGGTTCCGCTATTGGTTATTGACCGGAGATGAGTCTCGGTCATGTCTACATAGTTCTCGAACCCGTAGGGTCCGCATGCTTAACGTTCGATGACGATCGGTATTATGAGTTTATGTGTTCTGATGCACCGAAGGTAGTTCGGAGTCCCGGATGTGATCACGGACATTACGAGGAGTCTTGAAATAGTCGAGACATACATATTGATATATTGGACGACTATATTCGGACACCGGAAGTGTTCTGGATGAGTTTCGAATTAAACCGGAGTACCAGAGGGGTATCGGTACCCCCCGGGGGAACTAATGGGCCACTTGGGTCCTTAGTGGAGAGAGAGAGGGCCGGCCAGGGCTGGGCCGCGTGCCCCTCCCCCTTGATTTGAATTGGACAAGGAGAGGAGGGGGCGGCACCCCCTTCCTTCTCCATGCCCCTCTCCTTCCTTCCCCCTCCTTCCCTCTTGGTGGACTCCTACTAGGAATAGGATTCCTATTCCTAGTAGGATTAGCTCTCCTTGGGCGCGCCATAGGGGCAGGCCGGCCTCCCCCTTGCTCCTTTATATACGGGGGCAGGGAGGCACCCTAGGACACACAAGTAAACATCAGTTTTAGCCGTGTGCAGTGCCCCCTCCACAGATACACACCTCGGTCATATCGTTGCAGTGCTTAGGTGAAGCCCTGCGTCGGTAACTTCATCATCACCGTCACCATGCCGCCGTGCTGACAAAACTCTCCCGTGACACTCAACTGGATCAAGAGCTCGTGGGACGTCATCGAGCTGAACGTGTGCTGAACGCGGAGGTGCCGTACGTTCGGTGCTTGGATCGGTTGGATCGCGAAGACGTTTGACTACATCAACCGCATCACTAGACGCTTCCGCTTTCGGTCTACGAGGGTACGTAGACACACTCTCCCGCTCGTTGCTATGCTTCTCCTAGATAGATCTTGCGTGATCGTAGGTAATTTTTTTGAAATACTACGTTCCCCAACAATGGCATCATGAGCCAGGTCTATGCGTAGATGATATGCATGAGTAGAACACAATGAGTTGTGGGCTATAATATTCATACTACTTACCAGCATGTCATACTTTGATTCGGCGGTATTGTGAGATGAAGTGGCCCGGACCGACATTATGCATACGCTTACGCGAGACTGGTTTCACCGTTGCGAGCACTCGTTGCTTAAAGGTGACCGACGGGTGTCTGTCTCTCTCACTTTAGTTGAATCGAGTGTGGCTACGCCTGGTCCTTGTGAAGGTTAAAAGAACACAGTTGACGAAAAATTGTTGTGGTTTTTGTATGCGTAGGTAAGAACGGTTTTTGCTAAACCCGTAGCAGCCACGTAAAACTCGCAACAACAAAGTAGAGGATGTCTAACTTGTTTTTGCAGGGCATGTTGTGATGTGATATGGTCAAGACGTGAGGAGTTATACGTTATTGTATGAGATGATCATGTTTTGTAAATTATCGGCAACTGGCAGGATCCTTATGGTTGTCTCTTTATTGTATGAATTGCGAGGGCCATGTAATTGCTTTACTTTATCACTATGGTTAGCGATAGTAGTAGTAGCAATAGTTGGCGAGACGAGCACGACGCTACAATGAAGATCATGGTGTCAAGCCGGTGACGATGGAGATCATGACGATGCTTTGGAAATGGAGATCAAAAGCACAAGATGATAATGGCCATATCATGTCACATATTTTGATTCATGTGATGTTTATCTTATTATGCTTCTTATTTTGCTTAGTACGGCGGTAGCATTATAAGAGAGTTAATAGAGGTAGCTACCACACTTCGGCACCATGTTACGAGTCAGTACCACTAGTCGTGTTGGTTGCAATTCAGTACCACTTTAGGGCCTAAGTGTTGCAAAAAAAATCTAAACCCTGTATAACAACGTATTGACGGTGTATCTGCCCTTGGGGCCCGCATGTTAGGCCTGACGTGGCATATTTTTTTGCGGAAAGCCCCTCTACGTTTTATTTAATCACGCATAAATCCCTTAGTTGCAAAAAATGGACCCGACTGAAAAAAAATTCCGACAAAAATAAGCGCATAAACAAACGCTCGCACGGAGGTTGGAACCCGAGCTAGGTCATTCACGGAGCATGCTCGTTGCCATTGCGCCATCCACCATCCATTCACCTAGTTAGAAAACCAGGGACTTAATATTTTTCTTTGAAATTTCTTTTATTTATTTCAGATCATAGGTATTTTCAGCACCGAAGAGAACTCGTTTGAAAGTATTCGTCAAACTAAAAAAATAAATAAAATTAACGAAAATAAAGCGAGAGCAAAGTTCAATGTGTTTCTGATTTGTTTTAATCATGATATTAAATGCATTAAAATTGTTTAACTTTTATTTAAAAAAATCGATGTGTTTCTCGAAATGAAAGAATGATTTTACACAATAAGTTTTCCATACACGCTGAAATTTTTTTGAAGTACACATTGTAAAAAAATCATAAGAAAATGTGACCTTAAATTACAAAAAGTTCACCGCACATTATGTAAAATATTCATCATATCTTAAGAAAAAATTTCAGCGTATATTAATAAAAAATAATTTGCACCTAAAATATGTTTAACATATATTACAAATTTTTTCATTTTGTATATAAACACATGTTCAACATATAATACCAAAAGATCATTATATTAAAAAAAATCCCCATCTGTAAAGAAAAGTTCATCTTAAATTAAAAAATGTTCATTATACACAGAAAAATGCACAGCGTGCATTCAAAAAATCATGCGTATTTAAAAACATGTTCATCATATACTGACACCTATTTAAAAATATATTACGTAAGTATGTTAAAATCTAGAAGAAAAACCAACCCAATGAATAAAAACCTAAAAATAAGCCACAACCAGAAACAAAAATAAAGCCTAAGAAAAATGAAACAAAATAAATTGCAGGCCTCACTAGGACCAGCAGCCGGCCCAGTGTAGAGGGTATAGTACAAAAGTTTTCAAGCCTGGAACGTAACATGAGACCTGAGCGTCGTGGTGGCAGCGCGCGCTTCCTGTGACCTGAAGGTCGTAGGTTCAAATCCAGTTATCGGGTCTTTTTTTGGCAACTAAGGGATATATGCTTGATTAAATAAAAACTCAGGGGGTTTTTCACAAAAGAACACGCCACATCAGCACCTAACAGGTAGGGCCGCATGGTCAAATATAGGGTTATACGGCTGTCAGACCTTTTTGTAACAATTAGGCCCTAAAGTGGTACTGAACTGCGACCAACACGAGTAGTGGTACTGACTCGTAACATGGTGCTGAAGTGTGGTAGCTCTCTGCAATTAACTCATTATAAGATGATCCCTTACAAAATTTCAAGGTACAAGTGTTCTCCCTGAGTATGCACCATTGCGAAAGTTCGTCGTGCCGAGACACCACGTGAAGATCGGGTGTGATAAGCTCTACGTTCAAATACAACGGGTGTAAGAAAGCTTTGCACATGCAGAATACTCGGGTTAAACTTGACGAGCCTAGCATGTATAGACATGGCCTCGGAACACTGGAGACCGAAAGGTCAAGCTTGAATCATATAGTAGATATGATCAACATAAGAAGTTCACCATTGAAAACTACTCCATCTCACGTGATGATCGGACATGGTTTAGTTGATTTGGATCACGTGATCATTTAGATGACTAGAGGGATGTCTATCTAAGTGGCAGTTCTTTAGTAATATGATTAATTGAACTTTAATTTATCATGAACTTAGTCCTGATAGTTTTTGCATATCTGTGTTGTTGTAGATCAATGGCCCGTGCTACCGTTCCCTTGAATTTTAATCCATTCCTAGAGAAAGCTAAGTTGAAAGATGATGGTAGCAACTACACGGACTGGGTCCGTAACTCGGGGATTATCCTCATTGCTGCACAGAAGAATTATGTCCTGGAAGCACCGCTAGGTGACAGGCCTGCTGCAGGAGCAACTCTGGATGTTATGAAATGTCTGGCAAGCTCGTTCTGATGACTACTCGATAGTTCAGTGTGCACTACAAACAAAAATACACTTCCGTGATGATACGTGTTTGTAAAAGTAGGTCGCGTTTTTTGTCATGCATGTACATCCATGACGATTTTATGACAGAATCAAGATAGTCATACCTGTGCTGTCGTAGAAGTGTTCCATGACATTACCAAAATTATCATCACAGAAGTGTCCACTTCCATGACGATAAATCGCGCGTCACAGAAGTGCTTTCGTCAAGGGTGACCGACACGTGGCATCCATCGTAACGGAACGCCGTTAAGCTATCGGGTCGGGTTTTGGATCTGATAACCCGTTAACAGCCCCGACCAATGGGAAATTTCCACGTGTAAAATTCTTATTGGCCGGACGAAACACGTGTCAGCTCGTCAGTGGGTCAGATAGGCGCCTATGATATGTCGACACGTGCCACGACCCACCACTGGCCCATTTAGCTTACAAAGCCGGCCCGTTTGACTTGGTCAAAAGTTAACGGGCTGGCCCATGAAAAGCCTGTTAACGGCCTCTGCGCAAATAGCCCATTTTACGGCCCTTAACTCACGGCCCGTTAGGCCCTAAAGAAAATCGGCCCAACAACATCATGTGGGTCGTCGAATATAACACCAGCCCATTTCACTTTCGGCCCATGTATGGCCCACGACGTCTTTCGGCCCATATGAGTCCTTCGTATCTTTTGGCCCTTTACAGGCCCATGATGACTCTAGCCCATAATGAACAGTAATTTTCTTTATACCCGTTAACAGCCCGTGATTTACATGGGCCGTTTCCAGCCCGTGTTAGATTTCGGCCTATTGATGGCCCATACGTTCTTGGGCTCCTTTTCGGCCCTCGATTACTTCCGGCCCGTTACTGGCCTCTTCCCCTAATGGGCCAAATTCGGCCCATGGCAAGAGTCGGCCCGTTACTGGCCTGTTCCCCTAATGGGCCAAATTTGGCCCATGGAAAGAGTCGGCCCGTTACTGGCCTGTTACCCTAATGGGCCAAATTCGGCCCATGGCAAGAGTCGGCCCGTTTCTGGCCTGTTAACCCGTTGCGTCGTTTCCATCCCGTCCTATATTCTGTCCCATTAACGACCCGTTATGCCTGTGACAGAATTAAGCCTTTGCTGTCCTACGGCCTATTAACGGCCTGTTACCATGCTGGGCCGATACCAATTATGCCCGATTACGGCCCATGTAGACCCATTTATCCGACGGCCCGAGGCCCACCGATTACAGGCCCATTTATCGATGGCCCGTAGGAGACCCATGGATCCTAGGGCCCGTATATGGCCCAAGGTAGTTGCGGCCACTAGCAAACCAGGGAAAAAGAAGACTAGGAAATAAATTAGGCCAAAACTAACGCTAGGCTATTAAGGCGATTGCACAGATTACATCCACTCGGCATCAAAGATCGCCACCAGTGCAAATATAGGGAACACCCTACACTATACAAAAATGGCTTGCTGTTTTCTTCAGCCGGTGGCTGCACGTTAAGAATAAAAATTTTATCGCACCAAAACAAATTACAACTATATAACAAAAGGAAGGTTGGCATAAAACTTAACAGTCTAGCAGATAAATGCACCACCAGAAGTTCAGAAGCTCAGTTCATTTGACCTGACTGTTACGTTTTCATGCTGTATTGTCCGATGGAGCACCATAACCCTCGCCTTCATTTCCCCTAGGCTCCTGAACAACATAGCAAATGTCTGATAGTCTGGTTTCAAAACCATGCATATCTTGACGACATTGAGCAATGTTTCTCCTTGTTTCACAAAGGGTCTCTGTTAGGGAATGGACTTGTGTCTGGAGCGCAGATACAACATTGCTTTGAGCTTGCATATCTTGATCATGAGGCAGTTTGGACGATATTGCCTTAACAACCAACCCAGTATTACGCAGGAACGTGCTTTTGGCACTGTTAGTGGACAGGTACTGACCCACTGCAGCAAGAGCTGACATTGCGGTTATAGTTGCCTCGCCACCTTCAGAAGGTGGCGGTTCCACCATTTTTTCCATAGCTCGCTGAAAAGTTGAGGTTTTACATTAGTAGTACCAGAACAGAAGATATTAAGGAGGCAGCAAAACCAAACAAAATAGCTTTGGTCTATATACAGAACTTATTCTGGTGAACCCATGTAAAATATTAGTTGTATTTTATTGCAAAGTACATAATAAAACCAGGTTCCAAACATATGACCATGTACCATCGCTAATGTATTGTCTATTTCTTCACATTGTATTGAGGGCTAAGGATAAAGAGACGAAGTTTATAATACGGTAAGCATAGTATGACATCATTCATATCACAAAACAACTGAGAACAGACAAACAGGCAATTGTAACGTTGTGTGGGCAAGTCCAGCACGGAACTAGATTACGGGTCAAGATCAAAGGAACATCACTCCTCTCTTTTAAACCTTGTAAGGTGCAATGATACGCTAAGACAATTGTGTATAAAATTGAAAAGAGTAATAGACATTGGCTGCAAACCATGCAGTTCAAGGCACAAGTCAGAGTAAGTAGTAGTTAAAAGGCATGAGGATTAAGGACTTACAACAGCGGCTTTGACTGGTGTAGTCATGCCCTTCTTCTTGCTGGTGTGACAGTCCTTGAAGATTTCCACAGCATTTGGTTCAGGTACTTTTTGGTCCTTGCGGGCTTTCCTCTGCATTTCGAACAAGTCAATATAGATCTGATAATATGGTACATCGAAAAGAGTGAAACAGCAGCTAATTACAAGAGCCTCGCAGTGTGCAATATAGCTACGAGATCCTGTCGTCTGTTGGAATTTCACTTTCGTACGGTTGGCCTTGTTCTTTGAACAGTTCACCTACAAGAAGATAGATTTGTGTGGCACATGCGTAAATAGGACTTCAACATGTGATCTGATCACATATATATAATGTACCTGATACTTCGGATCAGACCAGTGTTTAACAAGGCCCCTCCAGTCTTCATCCGATATATTTTCCACTGGAGATGTTTGGGAAAGTTCACTGTTAGCCTTGCCTTCAAAGTGAGTTTTCCTCAAGTTATACCGATACTGTCGCAGAGCAGACTTGAAAACATGGGTGCAAGCTTGTCTGGTTGCATCATCTTGGCTATCCAACTTGAACCTCATCTGTTGAAAATTATGGGAGTCTCATTATCAGCAACCTAGAAAGTATGGGACAGAGCAAGACGATATTACTAGTTTCCATACATAACCATACTTACAGATAAATGGTCGAGGAAGGTGTTGAACTGGGTTTCGTCTTTGTCATTCCTGTACTGAATCCATGTTGGGAGGATACGTACATGACACCTAACGGCAACCGCTGCCTCTGATACTAACTTGGCTGACTCTGTAGCATCACGTGGCCTTTTTAAACCTGCCTCAAAACGGATCTCCATTCTTCCTCCTCTAGATTTAGTTAACCTATCGAGCATTATCCCTGATGTTTGTTTCCTCTTGCGCCTAGGTGCTAGTCCAACAACGAACATAGGAAGTGTTAGTGTACATCAAACTGTGAGACTACATATAAAGAAGCATGCAACTGTAACTTGACTCCAGCAACTACCTTCTTGCTGTTGAAGCTCACAAGGTTCATCTGATATTGCCAACTCGTCTTGTGTCAAGAGTGCTTGGGAAGTAGTGTCAGGTGGCAAGGGAGCTTGGGAACGTGCTGCTAGCTCAGTTGACGCACGAGTAAGTCGTGCAGCTGGTAGTACTGTGGTAGGTGTTGCAAGAACTAGGGCTGTCTCTGCTTGTTTGGTGGCAGCTATTTGTTTCTGTTTGGCTTTTTTTGCAACTCGTGTAGCATGGGATGCCGTGTTTGTAGAATTTTCCGCTGGACTTTGACCTTCTATTGCACCATCAGTACCAGCAGAATCTGCAGGATTCATCCGCTTCTCATTCCCTGCCATTCTGTGTTTCTTCCTCTTTCTCTGTGCCATGTTAAGTCAAGCCGACAAGAAAAACGAATAACAATTTAGTTCTTCAGAACAAATTGATGCGTGATGCAGACGAACTGAACTTTGATGTTAGACAACCACATGATAGGAGGATGTAATATGTATGAAAAACAGGACGGAAGAGATAACCAGAACTATGATGTGTAAACTAAGAAGAAGACATTTCACCAAATTAGAAGCAATGCAATGGAAGGTAGACACCATATGAAAGATGCTACAAATATCGCTCTGCCAAGTTAACAGTGTCTCATCATAAATGGCGTTTAAACAAATGTGAAGCAGTACAAGAAATAAATCATATGCAAGATGCAAACAACATCACACTACCATGTTAGAGGTCTCTCGTCATTAGTGCCATTGCATATTCACACATTGCATATTCACAGCTTATGATGTGTAAACTAAGGAGAAGGCATTTCAACAAATTAGAAGCAATGAAAGCTAGACACCATATGAAAGATGCAACGAATATCACTCTACCAAGTTAAAACTGTCTCGTCATAAGTGCCATTTCAACAAATTAGTAGTACAAGCTAGAAAAGAATGTGAGATGTAACCTATATCACACTCCGAAGTCAAACGTGTCTTATGATAAGTGATTGTTGCAGGTTACACAACAGTAGTAATTTGATGTAAGAACATGGTGTGATAGACAGATATTGTATGTTCTAGAAACAGGAACACGTGTCTTATTCAAGTATAATGTGTAAAGTAAGCAGATGGAATTCAACAAAATTAGAAGCAATACAAGCTAGACATCACACATAACATGCAACCACATATAACAGTGCCAAGTTAGAGGGAGCACCGGTGATGCTGCACTAGGGGAGACGTGCTCATCATAAACACAGCTTTGTTGAGTGTCTATGCATGTGTTGTCTTGGAAATCATCTTGGGGTGTGGAGGAGTAGAAACTGTAGAGGCCCTCCATTCGGAAGGAGCACCTTTATCCGCTGCCTTGCTAACTTCCTTCCGCTTTATTGATTTTGAATTGTCAAGTAAATCTGACAAGAAAAGCAATAAAATTCTCTCTTCAGAACTCACTCATGCATGATACTGACAATCACTACTTTGATGTAAGGCAAACACATGATACCAGGATGGAATATGTACGAAAAACAGGACGGCATGGCATGTTCACAACTGTTTGTGTAAACTAAGCAGAAACCATTCCAGCAAATAAGATGCAATGCAAGCTAGACACCACATGAAAGATGCAACCAATATGACTCTGCCAAGTTAAAAGCGTCCCATCATAAATGGAATTTCAACAAATTAGAAGCAGCGCATGCTATAAATCATATGAAAGATGCAACTAATATCGCACTGCATATACTAAAGGTGTCTCGTCATGTTGATTGATGCGGGATACAAAAAACAATAGTTTTATGTAAGGACATGCTTAATAGATAGATGTACTATGTACTAAATACAGGAAGGCATGTCACATTAACAGGTATAATGTATAAGCTAAGCAGACTAGCACATGCAGTTTAACCAGATTGGAAGAATTACAATCTAGACACCATATGCAACATGCAACCACATATCACGCTGCCAAGTTAGAGCAAGCACCTGCGATGCTAGTGTAGGGGAAATGATGTAATCAACTACAGAGCTACGTTCACTATCTTCATCTAGCATTTATGTTTCTTGAGAATCATGTCGGGAGGCTGACGCTGCATTTTTTAAATGAGGAGTAGTCCCCTTGCCTGCCTGCCTCGTCATAAGTGATTGATGAGGGATACACAAGAACATTAGTTTGATGTAAGAACATGGTTAATACACAGATGTACAAGTATGTACCAAAAATAGAAAGGTATGTCATATTCAAAGGTATAATGTGTAAGCTAAGCAGATGCAATTTAACCAAATTGGAAGCAATACAAGCTAGACATCCGGCAGGAGTGGTGAGCATGATCATCTAGGAACTGAGAGCCTGGTGGGAGGCGGGCTGCTTCGCCACCATCTCAGCTTTTTAGTTGGCTTCCAGGTGATGCCTATCTTTGCTGGGCTTGTCACTGGCTCGGCCAGTGCCCTGACTAGCTATTTGTCTTCTGGTGCTCACGGGATGGTGGTTCATGTAAAAAATATCTTTCCTTATCTTACCGACTTCGGCCTTTCGAATACAAGCTAGACACCATATGGAACATGCAACCACATATGACACCGCGAAGTTAAAGCAAGCACCTGGGATGGTGGTTCATTGCGAGCGAGGTCATCAACTCCAGAGCTACGTTTACCGTCTCCATCTGCTGACACTGCACCGTTTATAGCGCTGTAACGTGTCTTGCCTACCCGCATACGAAGCTGGAGCGACTTCTCTCTTTTCTTTTTGGCTTCTCTCATGGCAGCAGAGTCTAAAATACCCTTGCATAAAAACACAATAGTGAGAGTAAGGGTGAAGTGTGTGCAGAACTAGTGCACTGTAAAAGTAGCAGATAGCAGGTGGCTGAAAAATAAATGACAGGAGACATATGATAGCTCTACAACATTGCATGGCAAACAAAATTAGATTCTACTCCGTATGATTTTGTAATATATGAGCACAGGAAATGCAGGTACTCCTCCAGCACACCACCACATGTGGTCATATCTAAGATAACAGTCGACTGAAAATAAATAGGTCAGTCGATTTTTTTAATGAACCGTCCGATCTATAAGGAACGGGCAGATGGCCTTCGTCTACCTCCCGCCAGTCACTGTTGACGATCTTTCTCGAACCGCCAGCGACCACCGGCCCAGACCCCTGCCTCTGCCGCCCCGCCCTCCCATCGACCTCACACCACCGCCGTCCTTGGCAGCGCCCCCAGGCCATCCCTTTAATCCCGACCGACCTCCAGATCGGGCGCCAGTAGCTCTAGGCCGCACACACCCCTAAGATAAACACCAAGGCGCTGCTTCCCCGGCGTAATAGGCGTACTAGCGCCTGTTACGCCGGGGAATGCTTCCGTTAATTGGGAATCAACTGGCTAGAAATTGAAATTCAGGGGGGCGACGGACCTCTAGCTAAGGTGAAATAGTATATGAGGAGAAACCTTGTGCATCGCGAGTTACTAGGAACATCTAGTATCAAGAAGAAGCGGTCAACTAGTGTCTTCTATGGGAAGAATACCGTGCAAGCAGAGACGTAAGATTTGCACGAATAAGGGAAGAGGAGTACCTTTTTCGATTGCCGGTGTGGTCACCTCCACATGTCGCGTCGATCTTCTTCTTTTTACCGGGGAAACCGATGTTTTGGAGGGTGCAGGCTTGGACGAACCCATGGACAAATTGTTGACTGTGTTGCCGTGGCCGTATGTCGGCGGAGGGGAAGCAGATCCGAGGCGGCCAAGGACGGCGTAGCAGGAATAGCTCCGGTGCGGTGGAGGGTGGCAAAGTTGGAGCGGCAGCGGTGAGGCGCAGGACGGCGTGGTTGAACTGGCTCGGGTACGGACGGCTCGGCCTCGGCTTCAACTACTAGCCGTGGAGGGCGTTGCGGTTGAGGTTGCGGTGGACGACGACGTCGGGGTATCGGCTCCGGCGTGATGGAGGAGGGCGGCGGTTGATGGATGGGATGGGGTGGCAGACGGAGGACGCCGGGGTTTCGCGGCTGGTGGAGAGGTAGTTTTGGCGCCCACGGAGTACGAATGGGGAATCAGACGGGTGGGGGGGAACCATGTTTCAGTCTGGGACGTGCTTGTTTTTGGCTTTTTTGAACAGAAGATGGGACGCGCTTGTTTGAAATTTGGGGAAAGTACAAACTTTGCCCCCTCTTAAATTTCGGACCTACTGTGGGTCGGGGGTAGGATGGTAATCCCAGGTGTCCCAAATAGTGGGCGGGAGCGATTTCGGCCGCGCGCATGTGTGCTTAGGCGGCCATTGTGTATGAATGTTTTTCGGATGTGGTTGCGTGGCGTCTAGATGAAGCTACAAACCTACCCTGGTTTAGACCTTTGGACGTCGGGCCGGTAGGTTTCACGGGTCGGAGTTATTAGAAAAGTAATTTCCTTGTACTACCAAACATTAGTCTCACACGGTTTCGGGCGAGTAGAGGCTCTTTTGGCGCTTCGTTCGAAATTTTGAAACACAAGCATTCACGTTTAGAGTACTCTTGAACTATGAGGATTGACCTAAATAGACAACGTTATATTTGACCTTGTATGTTTGAAAACCTCATTAAATTATCCGCTTCTTTTTGAAATTTTGACACTTGAAAATCCTGTAACTATGATTATTTTGGAATGGAGGAGCTAAATTTGAATCTATTTTGTACACGACTACATATGCTATTATGTACAAAATCAGAGCAAAGATTGGTGCCCCCATAATTTAGGTATGGTTTACAAATGCCATGATATCAAATTCAAATAATTGAATGGACTTCATGTTGAATTCGATTTTTTTAAACCACCTTAAGTTGAATTCAAATGTATGCTAGTTCATAGGTAGCTATTTATAATGTCCATTGTGTAACTTTCGTATGTATAATGTGCTTTACACACACAACATGAACTATACTCACGTTTATATTCGATTTCTAAAGCGATGCATTGTCTGTTGTTCAAAATACTAACTATGTGGATCAATTGTGTCGAATAATAACATAGACATGCTCAAATTCGATAGAATCTAGATGTCTGATGGATCAATGACTGCTCCTTACGCGAATTGCAAATATCATGATCCCAACCTAATATTTGGATACAATTTATATCTTTAATCAATGTGTAGAGCAGTCTTTTACGTGTAGTTTCACTCTCCATCGGTGGTCTCTCACACATGCTCACACACTCTCTCCCGAGGTGTCTTTCTCGCACACATGCTCTAGATATAACCCTCCCTCCCTCTCATAACCATTTACAACTGTTTTCACTAACCTTTATCACAAGCACTCTTCCTCTCGCAAACATACACACGCACAATCCTCATCGACCCTTTCTATATACATGTACTGCCTACGTGTCTCGTGTATGCACATTATCTTTACACCTGTCTCTCACGCATTGTCTCACACCTATCTTCCTAATCGACGAGTACGATTCTAGCAGAGCATTATGTAGGATGCCCCTTAAAGTTAGGTTGGATGAATAGTAATATCAGAGATAAAGGGGTTACCTTAGTCCGAGAACCTAGGGTTACAAATCCTAGCCGGCTTTGTTAGTGGACACAGAGTCCTTCACAATTCTGCTATCTTTGTCTTGTACGACTAGTCATCCATGGGTCTTCCTAAATGCGTCACTACAAGAAATCCGTTAATCCATGACGGATTTCCCATGACGTTCGTGAAAACTGTCATGGACGGCCTAGTATAGCCCCGCAAGCCCGCTCAAGCCCACTGAAGCCCGCCTAATCGTTCCCGTATAAAATGCTAACCCTAGCATTCCTCCTCAGCCCCCTCCTCCCTCCCTCCGTGCAGCCCAACTCCTCTATCTCTAGCCACTCTTCCTCACGCAATTCCTCGCCGCCGCCGCCCAATTCCGGCGATTTCCGGCGGCTATTGCAGGCGCGCAGCACACCCGCATCTTCCCCTCGCTCCGCTCCTTCCTCCCCTCCGGCTAGATTCAACGCTGCCGGCCACCAACGCTCGCTTGCACCTCCCAATGGCTAGGGTTTCGGTGACGGTGCGGCACCGACGGATCCTCTCCATCGCTTACCACCTGCTGGATGGTGCTCCTGGAATAGGACGTCGCGATGGCCTCCTCCCGCAGGATGTGCTGACACAGCGCACCCTGCATCGGCTTGCTCGAGATGAGCATGGGCGTGACGGCCTAGTCCCGCTTGAAGATGGCGGCGGCGAGCGTCGGTGCTCTTCTCGTCCTCTATCTCCAAGAGGCGCGTGCCGGTACAGCAAAGACACCCCCGCCCCCGAACCCCGTCCACCCATCCGGTGATGTACAGGTCATCCTCAGCCTCTTGGATTCGCCTCCTCCTCAACGCGACACTCCAACATGGACATGGAAATGGTGAGTTTCCTCTCCCCCTCCCCCCTCTTCCCATCCACCCCCAAATCTGGATGGCACTTGCATCTTTACGTACATCCATATGAATAAGCTCCATTGTTTGGCTCAGTTTGTATGGTTCCATTTTTAAAAACGTTGACTGAAACTATCTAGATGGCACCTGCATCTGTAGATGCATAAGAATAAGCATCACACCTTGGTTCAATTTCTGTGTCAATTTGGTTTAACTTTGACTGAACATATATATGAGCAAATATATTATTTTGTTTCAGTTAAGAATGCATGGATTCTGTTCCTGTGACCTCCACTTTTTTGCCTCAACAAGCAAGCAAAGCGAGGACCCATTGATGCTTGTTATGGCCTCTGAAAATTGTAATTGCACCTAGTCTTGTAGGTTAATTATCTGAATATCTGAAATTATATGGTTAGTTCATAGCTGCTGTTCAGGTCACTTATTTATAGGTTAACACTTGTTTCATTCATGCATATTTGTGCAGGAAGGATTGTGTAGAACAGAGAAGGGGCACATGATACCATTCCAGTTTGTTGGCAAACAGGCTCATTTTATTTGCTTTGCACATATGTGAGTTAAGTAGGTCTATACCATATAAAGTGAGCTAACAAAAGGTGGTTCTCTTCTCTGGTAGAAAGACATGGCTGTGTTGCTGTAGCGTTGTGTTGTTGTAGCAGTCAACAAGACACTGAGTAAAAGGTTGCTTCTCTTTCATCCGAGTGCAAATCGTGTATTGTTAAGGTTCTGATTAGTTTACACATACTTGTTAGTTCTGAACATGCCTTGCTTAAGGATCGATCAGTATTCATGAAATTTGTTTGCTGCATATGTTCGCACCTGTTCCTATCTAAATAAATGTTGGATGTTTGTGTGTGTGTGTGTGACATTCAAGTCACATATTTGCAATATATGTTGTCTGAACCTTCTGCCATTTGACACAGCACAACAAGCTTTAGAAGTAGCTTTCTTCCATCTACAAAAGCTGAGAGGGAGGAGAGGCACATAAGTTTACCACTGAATAAGTTGCTCCTTAATGTGAGGCACAAAGATTTACCACTGAATAAGCAGCTCCTTTAGACATGATTGATGCTATAAAACAAAATAATGAAGTATTGTAACAATCTATATCTTCGGGATTTAGAGGTGCACATTGATAATGCAGTTTTAATTTTTCTGCGCCAAATAAAATGTGTCGGATATGTGAGGCAGATGTTCCAAACATCGTCTCTTACTTGTTGGAGAACTAATTCGTAATTTCTAGTGGTATGCGTTTTTTCCTAATGGTATTCTTAATGAAGATTGATATCTTCCTTTTGGTATTCTTTTTGTTGAAAATTTTGGTGTTCTTATTCTGGTCTGCATGTAATCCTTTTGATGCTGATCCTTCTGCTATGGATTGCAGTTGGGCTCCACTGCCATTGGGTTGAAGAGTAAGGATGGTGTTGTCCTGGCTGTTGAGAAATGTGTCACCTCACTGCTGCTGGTAATTTTGCATCTCCACTTGTTAATTTATATTGTTTCTGTCAAATACTAATTATTCAGCTGTATGCGTGATAACTGTTGATGATCTCTTATGGTTGCAAGAGAAATGCATCCTTGGGCAAAATGCCCATATTCTTATATAGGTCCATTGCTGTCCCCTTCATAGACTTTTGATTTTATTTTCACTATATATTTTTTGTTCTAAGCTTCAACTGTTAAGTGTCAATAGATGCAGATATTATTCTACAGGGTATATCCAATTTCTTAATGCTCTAATAGGGTAGGTTCTAGTTTTAGCCTAATTTATGCAAATATGTGGTAACCAAAGGTGACATTCTGCCAAATATCGACAAAATGATTCATGCCTACTTACCAGACTAGGAAAATAATACACTACTAGTCAACTTTAGAAATATGTACCTGTTTGTTTTCTCAATGCAACTATCCCTTTGTTACCTCCATAACTTATCATCAAGGATCACTGGACATATGGTAATTGAATGAATTTTGTGTACTACTTTATTTATTGTCCCCCTTTGTCAGCCTAGTGTTTTTGTTTCTTGTTTGGATGATATGCACAAGTACTTAACACTTGGCTGTGTTAATTAATTCGGATATACATGAAAATTATATGCCGTAGATACTATGTTATCCTCATTTGTCGGCACTATAAGATTTAAATTTTTTTGGTAGCATGTAATTCATTTTCCACATGTTGCAATTCTCTTATTTCTACTATCTATTCACATCTGCAGATATCTAATGTTCTTGTATATATGCTAGGTATGATTGAGTAGCGGGCTACTTGGTGCTTCTCATCACAATTCGCCATGACCTGATAGTTTCCATCAGGAGGGCCGATGGCAAGAACTTGAATAACAACCTAAATAGTTTATATGTTTTGTTTATGTAAACTGGAGTGTACTATTTCTTAACCTTGCTATGTGTATATTTTGTCAATCTATGTTGTAAATTATCCTTTCATGGAGGATTTTGTGAACTGAAAATGTTGTAGATACCTGTGGCAGGGTGCATATTAATTGATATGTGTATGGAATTTTGGAAATTCTTATCTTTGCCCAAAATTAGCAATATGATCTGTATAACACATTATGCTAGAAAATACTCAATGAAAATTGGGCTGAAAGAAAGAGGCTAATGGGGTGTACCAAATTTAAATTGTGCCTACATCTATGACGATTTCTGTGACGAAAAATAGTGTCCACGTAGGCAGCCACGTCATTCCAATGTGTCCATTGAGAATCCTACATAGCATGGGTCCATGACGGTTGTTTTCATCATGAAGGTTAGGGCCTGGTTTGGGCTGGGCGGGCCTCGGGCAGATCCTTGACGGTCAAGATCTGTCATGGATGGCATGATGTCAAATTATGACGCGATATACATGACGGATTTGAAATCCGTCCTCGATGAGCACCCATGACAGTTTTTCCCTAATCTATGACGGACAAGTACCGTCATGTATTAAAAGATTTCTTGTAGTGCGTCATGGGCCGACCAATGTGGCGCAGGACGGAACCGAATGAAGGGCCTCACCTCGACCCACCGGACATCATGCGGTGACACACCCTCAGCCCCCACGTCTCATTATCTTCTCACACCCACACATACGAACACAAACACCACACACACAGAAAATTTCTCTTGGTGCCTCTATTCCCTCCCCCCTTGCATATACACACTCAAGGGAATTGAATCTCTTGTCGTGACATCATATTCGTCTCTCTCTCTAGACTACTCTCATTTCTCGTGCTATCTCTCCCACGCCCCCCCCCCCCGTCGGCCCCTCTATCCATGCCTCTCTCGAATACGTAATACACACACATACCTCTCTAGGCCCCGCCAAATGCATCAACTACACATTCACACATGTTACATCATGTACCCCATTGATCTAAAAAGCCCTCTCTTCACGTTTATTTTGCATACAACATTCCTTTTGAATAAAGTGTGGCCAAAAAATTATTTAAGAGTTTCTACATATATACAACATTACAAAGTTATATGGAGGAGTACGAACGCTAATTTGCATTGCATGGTGCCCACAATGATATTTATTCCGCACTGTGAATTTGTATATTTTTATACTATATACAAAGTTAGTCATAATAAAGAGAAACGAAGAGCATCTCTCTCTCCATCGCATACCCCCCCTGTACGCCCCTTTCACGTATGCACACAAAACTATCTCCAGCTCCTCTAAAAGTAAGCCCCCAGAAAATTCACGCATGTTTCATCTTTCTCTCGCGATATATGCAATGACGACCATTGTATTTGGAGCGAAAGCACGATACGTACATTGGACTTCAGAATCCACTCATTACGGTCACCATTTACGTTTAGTGGTTATTATACAGTCACGGGCTCACCGTACAACTCTGTATTTGCTCATGACATGACTAGTTGACCAGTTATTATACAGTCGTGTACTCCTCCGTCGTAAGAGTGGAGCGCTCGCTTTCATAAATCTTCTAGTCCCTTTCGCCGACATGTGGGACATCAAGAAACCAGTTCCATGTGCCATACCAGAATACAGTGCAGAGCAGCCAGTGTGAAGCACCCAGTCATGGCGCCGGCGTAGTAATGAGCAATGAGGCGTCAAATCACAAAGCTGCACCTTTCCCGCAGTTAAGTTGGAGGGACGAAGCAACCATCATTTCACTTGTTGCTGAATCCGCTTCTCCCTCATCTTCTTCAAGTTAACCACGTGTTGCTTCTGCCATTGTTCTGCCTCATGTGGGAAGCGGATCGGCTTGGTAAAGCACTGACACGTGGGACCACATGTTAGCAAACCGCCAGGACAACGTCCTCTAAAAATAAGAAACCTCCCCCGCCATCCGCGCGGCAAAATCACCTCCTTTTTACTAATCTTGATTCTATAATTTTTTAGATCAATATAATTGAGATTTGTATAGATAGCACACAGGAGCAAAACCAAGTGGTACGGTTAAGGGCATCCACAATGTGTAGCCAAATGTGAAAATAGCTTTTGGCATCATGGGAACCATTGTGGACGGTGTTGCCAAAGCCAAAAAGATGGAACCGAAGCTCCTTGATTGATTGATTGAAGGAATAGAAAAATGGAACGTCTCTCCTCTTTCTCCCATGCTTGGACGCATGTAGTACAATATAGAGCACAGAGTCTACTCCCCTGTCCCTTCTATCACAAATCACAAAGAAGTGAGGCGTCAAATCACAAAAGCACGGACGAAGCAACCATCATTTCATTCTTCGCTGACTCCGCTTCTCCATCGTCTTCTGCGAGAAACCATCTCACCGCACTAGTACTCCTAGTAGTACTAGTAAAGGACTTCCTGGATGCAAATAAGGCGGTTGTCTCGGCTTGCAGGCGGCACTTGCGAACGACTTACCGTGGTCTCCCTCAATGGTCTTCTCCGTCGAACGCACTTCGCCAAACCACCAAAAAAAAGATATCGTCGACGTCACCGCAATGGGGAAGGAAGTCAAATATAGTTACTACCTCCATTTTTTTGTACACAACGCCAGTATATCAAAATTACAATTTGCAAAGGGCCACTAACACTAATCGAGGCAAAATTGATGGGGTTAGCAACCAAGGACATTAATATCCCCTACATGCATGCAGAAGTGAGAAGGTTGGTTTGCATGGCGCTGCATTAATCAAGCGATGAGGAGTGAGATGGTTAGCTCTTTGGTCTTTGGAGAAAAAAATACGCATTAATTGACACGTGAAACGAGGATTTGTATCGATTAAATCCCGTGAAGGAAAACCCCGCCTTTCTTTTTTAACACTAGTACTCCTAGTACATACGTACTTATCCTGTTTGGGTCTAGGCCTTGCATTGCCAAACTTCGCCACACATTTTTGCCAAGCTTCCCTAAAGTTTTCAAAATGAGAAGGAGGTACACTTGCGCACGGCTGTCGCAGTCGCACCGCACCCTCACACGGTCGCTCCTGCACGCCGCGGTCGCACCGCACCCTCACACAGTCGCTCCTGCACGCCGCAAACCCAACCAAGGGAACACACCCTCACTGACACGTGCTGTCGCATGTGAACAAACCAAACTCAGCCATCCTATCGCTGACACATAATTTTCGTTCCTAGAGTATGTTTATCCAACCGCATGTTGGGGAGTATCCGTACGGCCCGTGCGGTGGTCTGTTGGGGAAGAAGAAGAGGTGAGGAAGAAGGAAAGAAGGGTTAGGAGACGTAGGATATTCATCCAACCGCCTGAAATGGTAGACTGACCCAAGTCAGGCGACTTGCATAACAAATATATGTTTTTACACAACAAAAGATCCATAAAAACAACAACATAAAGAAAAACTATCACTGCTCGCGGAAAGAGACGGCCTCGTCGTCTTTGGCTGCCGGCGCGAACCAGCCGTCGCTGCCGACGTGTGTCTCCGCACCGTGGTTGTTCTCGGCCTCCAGCTACTCGTTCAAGCGGAGCGTGCGGGCGCTCTGCACGGACGAGAGCACAGCCCGGTTCAAGTCGAGGACGTCCGGTTCCGCCTGCAGGAGGGCCTCGATGGCAGCGGCATCCGCGCGCTCCGCGTCGAGTCCAGCCTCCGCTGCCCGGTTCAAGTCCAGGACGTCCGGTTCCGCCTGCAGGAGGGCGTCGATGAGAGCGGCATCCGCGCGCTCCGCGTCGAGTCGAGCCTCTGCCGCCCGGTTCAAGTCCAGGACGTCCGGTTCCGCCTGCAGGAGGGCCTCGATGGCAGCGGCATCCGCGCGCTCCGCCTCAAGTTGAGCCTCCGCCGCCCGGTTCACATCCACGACATCCGGTTCCGCCTGCAGGAGAGCCTCAATGGCAGCGGCATGCGCGCGCTCCGCGTTGAGTTGAGCCTCTGCCTCCCGGTCCTCCTTTAGAATCGACATGTTGAACCGCTGGTCTGCCTGCACCATGGGGGACTCGGAAGCCGGCACGAAGTCGACGTACATCGTCTCATACCCATCGGGGGCCTTCTGCGCCGCGACCTCCGCCATGAACATTGGATCGGCTTCCTCCTCCTCATAGCATGGCTCCAGAGAACTCGGGGATTGGCCCGCCGCAAAGCGAGCTTGGGAACGGAGGTCTGTGGTGCCGACCGCCGCCGCGATTTCTGCGTGGCGCTCCGGCGTCAGCATCTTGTAGTAAGTGATCTTGCGGCGCACCATGGCTTTTCGGCGAACTAGGGGATGCTTGATGCGGGCTAGGGGATCGAAAGGTGGGGGAATGGGCTGGAGATTTGGTGTGGTTTTAGGGCAGTGGCTGGCGTAGGCCGAGCAGCGAAGGTTCTGGTGTGAATAGTGGTTCCGGTGACGATCGGTAATCGGTTTTGACTGTACATCGCTCTTGTCGCGTTCGCATTGCAGCCTGGCACGCTGGACCCTCCACGTCGCTCACCGAATGGAACGCGCTTCGTCTTGCGTTTTCGCTCGCTTGTGGGACCGCAGTTGAGAGCAAACCGACGTCCCTCCCCCTCCCCCGCCCGCGTCATTTATTATACCACCACTCCCTCCGTTTTATGTGGAGTAAATAAAAACAGAGGGAGTATACTATGAATGAGGATCCCCTGACGTGGCCGAACCCATTGAGTAACTGACATGCGGAGCCTAGCAAGCATGGGGTCCGCCAGTAAGTGACCGAAAGGGAGGGTAAGGCAGGGATACCTACGTCACAGGATCCACTTCCACTATACTACTTTGACCAAATGTTAGAGTAATAATATATGACATGCAAGTTACACAAATGTTAGAGTAATAATATATGACATGCAACTTACACAAAGCATACAGGGTCTAATGCGTTTTTCGAGGCTATCTTTGACCAAATGTTAGAGTAATAATATATGACATGCAACTTACACAAAGCATACGGTCAAATTCGTATGTGAAAGGAGTTTCCAATGATATAATTTTCACATTATACATCTCATGTACTATTAATCTTGTCAATAGTCAAATTGGAAACCATCTCGAGTACAAATCTAGGAGTACATACGAATCTAACAATATTGATTGGGCGTTGTTGAATGTTGATCCCTTTTTGATCAAAGTAGAGATACTTTGACTACACATAAAACTTATATGTAAACTAGAAAGGATAGGGGGAGTATATTGTACGTTCAAAAACGAAACGAACATTGAATACCCTTTATATATGATTTGCGGATGCTATGATCACCGGTTCAAAATTTTGAATCCGCCTTAGGTATCACGTGCCCCCACTTGTTCCCTCTCGATTTCATCTCGGGGTCCGGAGATCTATTGAAAGAGGACTAGGGTGGGTAAATGCGAATGACAGTTGGCGGAATGTTCAAATGAGGCATGCGGGAGGATGGACTCGACTGGAGGGCGACATGATCGATGGAGAAGAGGGTTGGAGAGGAATGAGGAATAAGCAAACGCCACATGATTATACTTGAACGGCTCAAATAAACAATAAGTTGTCTCGCTTGGCCTACATAGTGAAAGGCCTAATGTGCAACGCGGAGCACTGACGCTCGAATATGGTCGGGAAAACAGGGACACCGACATGTGGGGCACACCAGTCGGGACGACGTAGCGCAGACTAGTCCAATGGAGGAGCTGGCCCACGACCTCCTTGCCACCGACAACCGTTCATGTGGGTCGTTGGGGCCAACAACGGGGCGCAGCTCCAGCACCGCCTCTGGACACGGCGACCGCGGTGAGCGACACGCTCATATCGTTGCTAGACACGGTCGGTTTCAGTGTGCCGGAGGTGGCGTTAGTGTTGTGGCACGACCAATGGTATGTTTGGTTTGTGCCCAAGGTTACCCCATCAAAGCATTGGGTAGCCAAAATTTTGGTTGAGGAATTGGTTGCCCATGATTTGGCCTACATTGGCAAGAAAAATGAACTAGAGTTGGCTAGAGTTCATTGGCATGCCAAAGAAATGGCAACCATCCAAACAAAGACCAATCTTTGGGTCATGACCAAAATTTTGGTTGAGGTATTGGTTGCCCATGATTTGGCCGACATTGGCAAGAAAAATGAACCAGAGTTGGCTAGAGTTCATTGGCATGCCAGAAAAATGGCAACCATCCAAACAAAGACCAATCTTTGGGTCATGACCAAAATTTTGGTAAGGTGCACTTTGGCCACAATCCAAACACACCCCAACACCCGGCTCGTCGAGGATGCACGGGGCGCCGCGACACGTCCGCGGAGTGGTGTAGTGCGGCCAACTGCATCCTCTCGACCTGAGACCATGCCGGGTCGTCTTGCTTTTTCAATGACATGCGGGGATCGCATGTGAGCAAAGGGCATCTCCAACGTTTCCACGACCACAGCTGACTACCCTGGCACACCAAAACCCTCGTCCCTCGCGTCGTCACGCGGTGCGTTCCCAGCCGGCGCCAGCTGCCCACATTCATGCCGTCCGTTCGTATGTCGTCGTTAAGAGGCTCGGTGCCTGAGGACCAACTCCGGCGACTTAATGACGCACCCAGAAGCTTGGCCTCACCGGAATGCGCTACTTAAAGCGGCAACGCCCAGCTAACCTCCACACCATAGCGCATCGTCCTCCTACCTGGCACCACATCCGCCATGACCGCAAGTGCGAACGCTCTACGGGAGAGCTTGTCTTTGGGGATGAAGCTTGAGGTCACCGCCCTCGCTCAAGTTGCCTCTCACGACGCAATAGCAGCGTAGCCGGATGCGGACGCGACTGCACAAGCGGTGGACACGCTGGCGGCCGACGACGGGAGCACCGTCAGCCACGCGTCCTACTTGCCGCCGTCCAACATCCGGCACCGCCGAGGTCGGGGACTCCTCCGAGGATGAGTAGGGCATGGGAGGCGGCAGGGCATGGTGTGCCAACTGGCCGGTCCGTATCCCGTGTTCTACTCATCCTCGCCGGAGACTGCACCTTCACTTCACGGGTCTTGAACCCCGCCCCCATACATAGAGATCGCAGATGGAGGATGCCGGTCGCCGCCGTAGAATAGGTTTAGGGTCGGGTTTCTTTTATTTTTCTGTCCTATAAAAGTTCGAAATGTAATGAAAATCTGCCGTGTTTGCATTAATCTCGGCCGGTGTATATGAACTTTCACAATAATATACATATTGTAGGAGTACTAGCAAGATGCCCGTGCGTTGCACGGAAGATCAAGATCTTGTGGGAGAAAAGGATGAACGAGGGAAAGCCTTATCTGCAAATGTGGAGAGGAGTGCGGGTAAATTGTCATAGTTTCCTTCCTATCCGTTAGATATAGATCGGGCGGCCTATATTGCAGGATGACATGCACACCATCATCACCAACTCTGCTTTTTATTGAACCGAGACAAATCTAACATGCGAAGTAAAATAAACACATAGGGTCTATACATACACAAATTATCTTAGGCACTCCAATAGTACGTCCACTACACATTCACGCATTTCACATCTTTCTACATCTACGGGAACCTACGAAAGGGTTAACGTAAATTGCTTCTCTCTCTCCTCCCCTGATTTTCATGGTGGTGGGCCCCTCCCTCCCCCCAATCTACAATCAACAGCTCACACGTTTCACATTATGTTAATTACGTAACTGGCATTACGTAGGTGTAGCATTACTCATCTAAAAAACCCAACTAAGCCAACCTCCCAGCATATCGTGCGGGAAAAGACCCGGCCGCGCCGTTTTAGTTGGGATTACCGGATTACTAGTAGTAGTACCGATGGATCGCGCGAAGCAACAATTTTTTTTTGAGGGGGCGAAGCACCTAGTTTAAAAGGAAAAAAGGCGGTACACTCACAGCACTCCTGTCGCGGTCGCATTGCACCCCACACACGTTCGGTCTTGCACACGGCTCACACAAACGGAACGCGCTTCGGCTTGCCTCTTCACTGACACGTGGGACTGCACTTGGAGAAACCGACCATGCGCCAAACTCCCCCCGCCCACCGCGCGAAAATCCTCCCCCCCACCCAAAAATTCCTCCCAAATCCGATTCAACCGCCCTTCGGCCAACTAGCCAATAATATTCCCCAAACCCCCCTCCCCCTGTCCCCCTCCACTCCATTCGCTCCGCCAAAGCCGCCCTCCCCGTCGCGCCGATATGTCGGCGCCGCGGTTCGGCGATCCTCTCGCTCCCACAGTACGCTCTCATAGACTACCGTCCTCTAGCCGCGCCGCCACCTCTGGCTACGTTCTTGTGGAGGCGCACGGCAATCAGCGCCGCCACCGCTGGCGACGTTCGTGTGGAGACGCACGGCGGTCAGCTTCTCCCACGGTACGCGCATTCTAGACTGAGGCCCCGTTCATGTCGGTGTAGCGTTGAATGTTAACTGATAGACACTATTAATCTCACTGTTTGCCGAAGTAGTTTACTGTCAATATGCTCTGCTTAAGAAGCTTCCTTGCCCTGTTCTGCACTCAATCTGCTTAGCTGAGATGGCATGCCAAGGCCGATTAGTTGTTAAAATATCCTGCCATATATTTACTGTGACGTAGATTGCCATGGTCTAGTAGCCAATTTGTTAGGTGAAATAGCTCTACACCGTTTTATACTCGATCTTTGTTGCTGCGATGGCCTTCGATAGTTCGATGGCTGTGTGCTCGGCCTCATTGACTGCTGAAACAGCCTGCCATAATTTGGCACTCAAATTTGTTTGCTGAATTAGCTTTACATATATTTCGTTACTTAGATCTGCTCGTCCAAATATCTTGCCATAGCTTTAGACATCGACCTAGGTATTTTTTTTCTGGACTTCATAAAAAAGCATATATGTTTTTCTTGTAATATCTAGTAGAAGAACTAATTTGTATGTCTAACAGATGGACAGGACTTGGATAACTTCTGCTCGAAGATTCTCCGCTGCATATGTCGAGGGGGTTGAAAACTTCATGAACTTTATCAGAGCTGAGTACGGTGGTCCGAAATCAGATGTGCTCTGCCCGTGTAGCAGTTGTATGAATTCAGTTACAAGACCCCAGTCAACTGTGCAAAATCATCTACACTTGTATGGGATGTCGGTCACATATACTAGGTGGGTTCATCATGGTGAAGCTGTGAACGTCAATGTTATTGACTACGTGGAAGCAGCAGATCACCATCTTGATCTGCCTGATGCTCAGGTGGAAGAGGAGGAGGAGGTGGTGGTGGCGGAGCCAGTGAGTTTGACCAACATTGAAACAATGCTACGAAATGCTCGTGCATTCCGTGAACTTTCACCTGCAGAAGAAAAACGGTGGGCCCGCATGTTGGAACAATGCAACGTTGCTGTCACCCCAGGAAATAAGCTGTCAGTATTCTCAGCTATGGTCACCTTTCTTCAGGTGAATGACATCTGAGCGGATGACCAACAAATCATTCGATGCGATGTTGGCTGCTTTCCGCAAATCTTTCCCAGATGCGTCTGAGCTGCCACACACCTACAGTAAAATGAAGAATTTCCTTCGTGCAGTTGGAATTGGATATGATATGATCCATGTTTGTAAGAATAATTGTGTTCTGTTCCGGAAGGATTATGCCAACTTAAGTGAATGCCCGAAATGCAAATCATCAAGATGGAAAGATGGCGATGCTGTGAAGAGGATTCCTCATAATGTTCTGAGACATTTTCCAATTACACCAAGATTGCAGAGGTTGTTTCATGATGCTGAAACAAGAGAGGATGTACTGTGGCATTCTAGGAACCAGGAGTACAGAGATCAGAATGTAATGAGCCATCCATCTCATGGTAGTGAGTGGAAAAGCTTCAATGATAAACACAAAGAGTTTGCTGCTGACCCGAGAAACATTAGACTTGGCTTAGCTTCAGATGGATTTAACCCATTTGGCCACCAGAGCGCCACATATAGCATGTGGCCAGTGCTTGTTATCCCTTACAACATGCCTCCAAATGTCTGCACCAAAGAATCAAACTACATGATGGCCTTGCTCATCCCAGGTCCAAAAAGTCCTGGAAAGGATTTTGATTTGTTCATGGAGCCTCTTGTGGAGGAACTTCAACAGCTATGGAAGGGTGTTCTCACTCGAGACCTATATAGCAGCCCACCAGCTGATTTCTTTCTGCGTGCTGTTATAATTTGGTGCATCCATGATTATCCGGCTTTGGGCACTATGTCAGGGCGAACGACACATGGTTACAATGCATGTGTTCGCTGTGACAGGAATCCGCTGTCATACGCAATACTTAGCAAGATCTGTTACATTGGACACCGCCGTTTCCTTGCCAAGGACAAGCCGCATCCTAGAAAATACCGAAGACATGTGTTCAATGCAAAGCATGAAAACCGTGATGCGCCAAAGAGGCTCACCGCCGATGAGTTGCAAGTGGAATTAGAGAAGGTCAGGCATATTACACCAGGAAACCATCCTGGTAATGGTAGCGGGAAAAGGAAGCGTGGCAGGGTAGAAGAGAGATTATTGTTTACCCGCAGGTCCACTTTGTGGGACTTGGAGTATTGGAAAGATTTGGATCTGCGGCATAATCTTGATGTGATGCACATCGAGAAAAATATATGTGACAGCATTATCGGCACACTTCTTAATATTGAAGGCAAGACGAAAGATACCTTAAAATCTAGGATTGATTTGACACACCTGGGTATCAGAAAGGATTTGCAGGTGCAAGATGAAGGTAAACCACGGGATATGGCACCAGCTGTGTACGTCTTGGACAAGGTAAAAAGAAAAGAATTCTGCGAGGTCCTGTCACGTGTGAGATTCCCACATGGATTTGCTTCCAACCCTGAAAGGAGAGTCAGTGCAGATGGAAACAAGGTACAAGGGTTGAAAACTCATGACTGCCACGTCCTACTTCAAAGGGTTTTACCTGTTATCCTTAGAGGATTGGGCCGCCCTGACTTATACAGAGCAGTTGCAGAGTTGGGACAATTCTTCAGGGAACTCTGCAGTAGGAATATCATGATAGATGCTTTGGAGCGTCTTAGAGACAAGATACCAACTATCCTATGCGACCTTGAGAAGATATATCCTCCAGCCTTCTTTGATGTGATGGTGCATTTGGCTGTTCATCTACCTGATGAGGCACTACTTAGAGGTCCAGTACAGTATGGCTGGATGTACCCTATTGAAAGGCGGCTAGGCACTTTCAAGGGCTATGTTAGGAACAGAGCTAGACCCGAGGGTTCCATTGCAGAGGCCTACATTGCTACAGAAGCGTTGACATTCTGCTCAAAATACATTGAAACAGCTGATCAGCTTAGCAAAGAGGTGGGTGAAGACAATCCCGGGCTCAATGTTTTCGATTATTCTGTTCGAGTTACAGGGAAGAGTCGACAAGAGGACAAACCTAAAGATTTGGACAAAATGGTTTGGTATGTGTTGAATAACTGTCCTGAGATACTACCTTATATCAAGTAAGTGCAGTACTGCAGCTTATACATCGTAATCTACTAAACTTGCAGCACATTCTTATATATTTAGATGTTTGACGCGATCACTATGTTGTGCAGCATCTACAAAGAGGAGTTACTGCCGCAAAATCCAAGAAACATTGACAAACTGGTTATGGCAGGATTTGCGAAATGGTTCAAGAACCATGTAAGCTTTTGAAGTGCACTGTCAGTTTTTTTAATATATTGAGTACATAAGATGATCAGCTTGTCTATTTTCTAACCATAGGTTAAGAAGATGCGGGAGGATGGGCAGGCAGTTGATGATGCCCTTTACTCACTAGCAATGGGTCCTGATACTCGGGTAAGACATTATGAATCTTGCGTTGTTGGAGATGTGCGCTACAACACCCTTGCACGAGACGAAGGCAGGAAGACACAAAACAGTGCCATCATGAGCACGGATACGTATGACAAAGAGACAACTGAAATGTATGCTAACATAACAGACATTGTTCAGTTGCAGTATATCTCCAGTTTCGAGGATCATCGGTGTGTGGTTCTGTTGTGCTGTCGTTGGTATAACCTGTTTTCCAGGATCGCAAAACCCAGAGCTGATGATTATTTCAAATCCATCAATGTCAAGGCGGCGTACCAGACCAACGAGCCTTTTATTTTGGCAAATCAAGCAACACAGATATTTTTCTTGGAAGACACATTTGCACGTAGCGATGACTGGAGAGTATTGCAAAGGTTTGAGCAGAGGAATTCGTTTAATGAAGTTGCACAACAAGATGATGCTTACACTGCTCCTGATGTACAAGATAACACAGATGTTCCTAATATCTTTGAGAACCATCACGTCAATGACGCCGGCGAAAAGATTGCCTGTCGTGCTGTGGACATACAAGAGTTGATCAAGAAGAAGCCAACGTTCGAGGACGTTGAGGACGAAGAAGAAGATGACACCGTGGGGAATTACGATTCAGACTGATACACATGGCGAAGATGTTGACGCTGCTGCTGCGGATGATGATTACATTGCTTTTGTCGTATTTGCCTGTCAGAAGACGTTTTTTTATCTACTATGTGAAATTGTGTTTGCTATGACAACTGAAACCTGATGAACATGTTGTTTAGTATTTTGCTGTGAGAACATCACTTGTTATGTATGCTGATTTGTGTTTGGTGATTGTATGACAACTAAAACATGATGACATTGTTGTTTAGTTGTACTCATATTTGGCTGTGAAACTTGAATTTGATGACATAGTTTGCTGTTGGACTGCAATTTGCTCGACGTCTTCGAATGAGAACAAAGCTGACCCGACAGGGCCTCTGCTATTTATTTATTTATATGAGCAAAAGGGGATACCCCCTGATTTCCGTTAATAGAAATCATTAGATGTTCACAACACTACGCCCAGCCTGCTACACAGGTTTCATTCATTACTAGTTTCAGCAAAGTGCTCATGTCGTAGCCACTGAATACATCACGAGTGCTACATACACTGCAAATAAAGAGACAATCATCCTACAGAGCACATCGATTTTGCCCATTATCTTCACAAGCTCTTTCATCTCCTCATTGCTGTCAAGGCCGTTCAGCAGCTGTTGCTTGGCCATGATCAGAGGAACTGCATCTTTAACCTTCTGCTCTGCATCTTCCTCTTCTGCCGTTCCTTCAGTTACTTGTCCAACACCCCAACCTGCTGGTATTGGGATTCGTCGGCTAACCAAATAATCAGCGTAGTTGCATTCCCCCACATCACCAACTTCCCAGAAATACAAATCACACGAATCTTCCCTTTTTGCACAAATCAAATTGGAAGATCATCAACCAAACTATTAAAAAAATCAGCAACTGAAAGCAGCAGAACAACACTTAAACATATTATTACCCCATGATTCGGGCATTTGTAGAAGACTCGGCCAGGGTTGCGGATTGTGGTTGAGACGCGACGGATGACTCTGCGTGATTTGCAGCAGTGGCACCACACCAACGGCAGCGGGTTGCGATGAGCAATCGGCTGCGGTGCGCGTGCCGGCGGGGGTGTGATGAGACCCACAGGCGATGGTACGGGTGGCGACTTGGCACATATCTGGTTGTTGCCTGCTGAAGAGCAGGTGGACGAGCAGCCAGCGGACATGGTTGCTGCGGCCAGAGCTTCTGATGCTAGGCAGAGTAAGTAGAGAAGAGGAGAAGCGAACGTTGGATATGTCAGTTTCATTACTTGCAGAGTAGCATAGCACCATATATAGTCATAGTCTAGGTTTGGATTCGAACCAGCTACAGGAGCACGTCTTTCTTTTTTCTAAAACTCGGCAACGTCTCTTTACTGGTACACTAGCTTGTTCTGTACGCCTTCCCAAGTCTTTGATTTTCTTTCCCTTTTTTTGCGAGGAAGGAAGGAGGACAAAATTGAGAGTTCCTGGGACTCGAACCCAAGACCTCTCGGTTGAAAACCAAGGGTGCTAGTCACTTATGTGGCGAACGTTCCCTGTGAGGAGGACGGCAGACGAACGCATTTTCCTCGCAGTTTTCTTCCTATATATAAAAAAGTATGCTACTTGGTGTCCGCTTAGTCAACAAACGATTGTGCCAACCTTGACCGTTGGATTGACATTCAACGTCTGTCGCGTTTCTTCAGTCTCTTCTTCCTCGAGCCGCCAAAGCCAAACCAGCGCCGGCGGGACCGCCTGCTCCCGCCTCCCACGGCTGGCTGTGATCTTCCCCGGCTCCTATTCGTTCCCGTCCGAGGCCTCACCATCGTCCTCCGCCTTGGTTCGCTCGCCGCGGCGCCGCCCTTCGGTGTTGTCAACATGGTCAACAACCGAGAGGAATAAGGAGATGACTGTACATGGTGAGGATGACAGTAGGGACCCAGCAGCGCGCGCAGTAATTTTGTTTTTTCGGGATGGAGAAGGGTATCAACTGGGTTGTGCGGGACCCGTGGCCCGTCTAGCCCAGGCTTTTATTTCATATGTTTAGGACATGACCAGCCCAGTTTGTTTTTTTCCTTTCTGAAAATGGCTAGCCAGCTATTTTGTTTTTTGCAGAATAACCAACGTAGGCCTACTTGCTTTTCTACGCCCTGCTGGGCCGGAAATCTTTCATGATGAGGAGGGATGCATTTTGCCTAGAAAATGGGCTATAAGTAATAAGAAATGGGCTATAAGTAATAATAAATGTGCTGTAAAATGAAAAAATATAGCAAACAGGCAATTAGTTCCAAAATACAGTTTTCTTTCGGATTTTGATATTTTAAATTTCATTGTTTTTGTGCGTGTAAAATTTATTGAATTTAAATTAAGGTATATTTAGATTTAAAATTAATTTGAATCTGGCTAGAAATTTCGGGATGTATGCTGTTTGGGACAGATTTGGAGGCTGACTTGTGGGTCTACTAGGTTGACGTGTACTTTGGCTTTGTCAACTTAGTCCACAAACGATTCTAGCAGCAGTGACCGTTGGATGTTAATCCAACGGCCGTGCTGCTTCTTCAATATCTGATCTTCTTGCTCCAGCCGCCCAAACCAGCTCCGGTGGGACTGCCTGCTCCCGCCTCCCGTGGCCGGCTGTGCTGCCGCACAGGCCGCACCGCCCCACCCTACTTCATTGCTGGCCAGGCCATTCCTCTACTCACCCACACCTCCTGTTATTTTCCGGCGACGGCAGCCGGACCAGTAAACCCTCGTACTCCCCACCACGTGGGCAACCATTGCCGAGTCTTCCCCGGCTCCGTGTCGTTCCCTTCCTAGGCCTCGTCGTCGTCCACCGCCATGGTGTTCTCGGCGCGGCCTGGTCAACATGGTCAATGAACGACATCCATCGGTCGTGGACTGTATGCGCAAAATAATGATTCCTCCACCTGACAGCTGGGACCCACCGGAAGGGCCTCTGTATTTCATGAAAAAAACTTTCCCCCCGATGACATGTCGGACCCACCAGCTATATCTTCGCACGCAAGAAAGTGCCTCCTTATTACGCACAAAAAAATGAATACCCCCCTGCTAGCTGGGACCCACCATAGTGGGAGGATGACTTGTGGGCCAACTAAGTTGACGGGGACGGAGGGCTTTGTCAACTTAGTCAATATGAATGATTCTAGCTCCAGTGACCGTACGATGTCCATCCAACGGCCGTAGTGCTTCTTCAACCTCTGGTCTTCTTGCTCCAGCCACCCAAAGCAGCGCCGGTCGTGCCACATGCTCTTGCCTCACATGGCCGGCTGTGCTCCTGCGGAGGCCTCACCGCCCCTACTATTCCCACCGCTGGCCAGGCCCTGCGGCGACGGCAGCCTCACACCGCAGCCGAACCAGTGAACCCTCGTACTCCTCTCTGCGCGGGCTTCCACTGCCGCTTCCCCGGCTCCGCGTCGTCCCCTTCCTAGGCCTCGCCGTCGTCCACCGCCGTGGTGCTCTCGGCGCGGCCTGGTCAACATGGTCAAGGAATGACTTCCATCGGACGTGGACTGTACGTGGAGAGGCTGACAGCTGGGTCCACGGCTGCAGCAAGGAAGTGCCTCCTTATTACGCGGAAAATAATGATTCCTCCACCTGATAGCTGGGACCCACCGGACGGGCCACTGTATTTCGCGGAATAAACGTTTCCCCCTGACTGCTGGGACCCACCAGCTTCATCTTCGCACGCAAAGAAGTGCGTCCGGGCAAAAAAAAACGATTTGCCCCCCTGACTGCTGGGACCCACCAGCTACTCATTCGCACGCAAGGAAGTGCGTCCGGGCAAAAAAATGATTCGCCCCCCTGACTGCTGGGACCCACCGGCTACATCTTCGCACGCAAGGAAGTGCGTCTGGGCAAAAAAAATGATTCGCCCCCTGACTGCTGGGACCCACCAGCTACATCTTCGCAGGCAAGGAAGTGCCTGACAGTCGGGACCCACCTGGTCGAAGCGTACGTAGCATTGTCATTCTGGTCACGAACGTGTACGTACATACTGGTCGATGTAGAGGCGCGCACATGTCATAGTAGAGGCGCCCACGTAGCATGTACACGTACGTACAGCGCCCAGGGTGCAAGAAAGAAAATACGGCCACGTATGTGTACATACGGGTGGGGTCTCGAACGCCTACTCGCGCATACGTACGGCCAGGGCTCGTGTACATGGCTGGGTCGGAACGGAGAAACAGCATCGTCGTCGTGTTCATGGGGAGGCAACGGAATGTGTCGTGTTCATGGGGAGGCAACGGAATGTGTCGTGTTCATGGGGAGGCAACGAAATACGTCGTGTTCATCGGGAGGCAACGGAACGCGTGGGAGCCAACCGGCTGGGTCAGAACGGAATGCGTGGTCGTGTTCATCGGGAGGGCTTGGACGGAACAGGCGATGGAAACAAGGCCTGGCGTATCGCAAAACGGAGGAAACGGACCTCCTATGTTCGGAACGGGGTCCTGTTGATCGGGAGGGGTGTGGCGTACCGCAAAACGGAGGAAAGGGACCTCCTACGGTCGAAACGGGGGTCCTGTTGATCGGGAGGGGTGTGGCGTACCGTAAAATGGACGAAACGGACCTCCTACAGTCGAAACAGGGGTCCTGTTGATCGGGACGGGTGTGGCGTACCGCAAAACGGATGAAACGGACCTCCTACGGTCGAAACGGGGGTCCTGTTGATCGGGAGGGGTGTGGCGTACCGCAAAACGGACGAAACGGACCTCCTACGGTCGAAACGGGGGTCCTGTTCATCGGGAGGGTTGTGGCGTACCGCAAAACGGGACTCCACGGGATACTGTTCATCTCCACCGTCGACCTCCTCCAGCCTCCATGGGCTCCTGTTCATCCAGCCTCCACCGCGCGCTACTACACCGGCTACTGTTCAACCACCCCTCCACGGGCACCCCTCCACCGTTCATCCAGCCCTCCACACCACGGGGGCCTGTTCAACCACCCCTCCACGGGCACCCCTCCACCGTCTACTGTTCATCCAGCCCTCCACGGGGTCCTGTTCATCCACCCCTCCACGGGCACCCCTCCACTGTCTACTCTTCATCCTACCCTCCACGGGGTCCTGTTCATCCAGCCACAACCGGCTCGATCGATTAGGGTCCTGTTCATCTAGAGGCCACACCACGGGGTCCTGTTCATCCACCCCCACCGGGAACTGTTCATCCAAACCCCCCAGCAACGCTCACTGTTCATAAAGAGGCAGCATCGATCGGCTTCAGTTAGCAGCAGTAGCGAAGGAATCGCTCGATCGGGTTCAGTTAACATTCATCGATCGATCGCTCGGGTTCAGTAGCGTGTAGCCTGCAGTGCAATCACTCGGGTTCAGTTAGAGCCCAACGCCTCACTCGGGTTCAGTTAGAGCCAACGCCTCGCACACACGCGCGTACGTGTACGAGAGAAATGCACATCGCTCGGCCCCCGACCTCCCACCGTAACCGGGAACTCCCCGAAATTTTCCTCCCCCTCGCTTCTACCACGGTTTTTTCCGTCATGGACGGCCAAAAGAATGTCATGCAGCTGCGTCTCCGGCCCGCGCAGGACGAAAAGCCCATTTTCTGTCATGATTTTTTGTCATAGAAGTAGGAGCCCACCACATCTATGATGACACTGGGTTTTGTCACAATTATCGTCATAGAGGTGTCATATGTATGACAAAAAAATTTCGTTCGGCCCAAAGTGTCACGGATGTGTCTTTTTTTGTAGTGGTGCCATGATTTACGGCTTAGAATCGGGACTTCAAAGACGTTTTGAAAGTCATGGAGCATATGAGATGTTCCAAGAGTTGAAGTTAATATTTCAAGCAAATGCCTGAATTGAGAGATATGAAGTCTCCAATAAGTTCTATAGCTGCAAGATGGAGGAGAACAGTTCTATCAATGAACACTTGCTCAGAGTGTCTGGGTACTACAATCATATGACTCAACTTCGTTGCAAAGTTGATGAAGATAGTATTATTGATAGAGTTCTTCAATCACTGCCACCAAGCTATAAAGGCTTCGTGATGAACTATAATATGCAAGGGATGCAGAAGACAATTCCCAAGCTCTTCGCTATGCTCAAAGCTGCGGAGGTAGAAATCAAAAAGGAGCATCAAGTGTTGATGGTTAACAAGACCACTAGTTTCAAGAAAAAGGGCAAGGGAAAGAAGGGGAACTTCAAGAAGAATAGCAAGACAGTTGCTACTCCCGCGAAGAAACCCAAGTCTGGAGCCAAGCCTGAAATTGAGTGCTTCTACTACAAAGGGACTGGACACTGGAAGCGGAACTGCCCCAAGTATTTGGCGGATAAGAAGGATGGCAAAGTGAACAAAGGTATATTTGATATACATGTTATTGATGTGTACCTTACTAATGCTCGTAGTAGCACCTGGGTATTTGATACTGGTTCGGTTGCTAATATTTGTAACTCGAAACAGGGGCTACATATTAAACGAAGATTAGCTAAGGACGAGGTGACGATGCACGTGGGAAATGGTTCCAAAGTCGATGTGATCGCCATCGGCACGCTACCTCTACATCTACCATCGGGATTACTTTTACACCTAAATAATTGTTATCTGGTGCCATCGTTGAGCATGAACATTATATCTGGATCTTGTTTATCGCGAGACGGTTATTCATTTAAATCAGAGAATAATGGTTGTTCCATTTATATGAGTAATATCTTTTATGGTCATGCACCCTTGAAGAGTGGTCTATTCTTGTTAGATCTCGATCCTAGTGATACACATATTCATAATATTGAATCCAAAAGATGCAAGGTTAATAATGATAGTGCAACTTATTTGTGGCACTGTCGTTTAGGTCATATTGGTGTAAAGCGCATGAAGAAACTCCATGCTGATGGACTTTTGGAATCACTTGATTATGACACTTGGTGCTTGCAAACAATGCCTCATGGGTAAGATGACTAAAACTCCATTCTCCGGAATAATGCAGCGAGCAACAGATTTGTTGGAAATCATACATACTGATGTATGTGGACCGATGAGCGTTGAGGCTCGCGGCGGGTATTGCTATTTTCTGACCTTCACTGATGATTTGAGCAGATATGGGTATATCTACTTAATGAAGCACAAGTCTGAAACATTTGAAAAGTTCAAAGAATTTCAGAGTGAAGTAGAGAATCATCGTAACAAGAAAATAAAGTTTCTACGATATGATCGTGGAGGAGAATATTTGAGCTACGAGTTTGGTCTTCATTCGAAACAATGTGGAATATTTTCACGGCTCACGCCACCCAGAACACCACAGCGTAATGGTGTGTCCGAACGTCGTGACCGTACTTTATTAGATATGGTGCGATCTATGATGTCTCTTACCGATTTACCACTATCGTTTTGGGGTTATCCTTTAGAGACAGCTGCATTCACGTTAAATAGGGCACCATCTAAATCCGTTGAGATGACACCTTGTGAACTGTGGTTTGGCAAGAAACCAAAGTTGTCGTTTCTCAAAGTTTGGGGCTGCGATACTTATGTGAAAAAGCTTCAACCTGATAAGCTCAAACCCAAGTCGGAGAAATGTGTCTTCATAGGATACCCAAAGGAAACTGTTGGGTACACCTTCTATCACAGATCTGAAGGCAAGATATTCGTTGCTAAGAATGGATCCTTTCTAGAGAAGGAGTTTCTCTCGAAAGAAGTGAGTGGGAGGAAAGTGGAACTTGATGGGGTAATTGTACCTTCTCCCGAATTGGAAAGTAGTACATCATAGAAACTAGTTCCAGTGATTCCTACACCAATCGGCGAGGAAGCTAATGATGATGATCATGAAACTTCAGATCAAGTTACTACTGAACCTCGTAGGTCAACCAGAGTGCGTTCCGCGCCATAGTGTTACGGTAACCCGGTTCTGGAAGTCATGTTACTAGACCATGATGAACCTATGAACTATGAGGAAGCGATGATGAGCTCAGATTCCGCAAAATGATTGAGGCCATGAAATCTGAGATGGGATCCATGTATGAGAACAAAGTGTGGACTTTGGTTGACTTGCCTGATGATCGGCAAGCCACTGAAAATAAATGAATCTTTAAGAGGAAGACCGATGCCGGCGGTAATGTTACTGTCTACACAGCTCGACTTGTTGCGAAAGGCTTTCGACAAGTTCAAGGAGTTGACTAAGATGAGACTTTCTCACCCGTAGCGATGCTTAAGTCTGTCCGAATCATGATAGCAATTGCCGCATTTTATGATTATGAAATCTAGCAAATGGATGTCAAAACTGCATTCCTTAATGGATACCTCAAAGAGGAGTTGTATATGATGCAACTAGAAGGTTTTGTCGATCCTAAAGGTGCTAACAAAGTGTGCAAGGTCCAACGATCCATCTATGGACTGGTGCAAGCATCTCAGAGTTGGAATATACGCTTTGAAGAAGTGATCAAAGCATATGGTTTTATACAGACTTTTGGAGAAGCCTGTATTTACAAGAAAGTGAGTGGGAGCTCTGTAGCATTTCTGATATTATATGTGGATGACACATTGTTGATTGGAAATGATATAGATTTTCTGGATGGCATAAAGGGATACTTGAATAAGAATTTTTCAATGAAAGACCTCGGTGAAGCTGCTTATATATTAGGCATCAAAATCTATAGAGATAGATCAAGACGCTTAATTGGACTTTCACAAAGCACGTACCTTGATAAAGTTTTGAAGAAGTTCAAAATGGATCAGTCAAAGAAAGGGTTCTTGCCTGTGTTACAAGGTGTGAAGTTGAGTAACACTTAATGCCCGACCACTGCAGAAGATAGAGAGGAAATGAAAGTCATTCTCTCTGCCTCAGCCATAGGATCTATCATGTATGCAATGTTGTGTACCAGACCTAATGTGTGGCTTGCTATAAGTTTAGCAGGGAGGTACCAAAGTAATCCAGGAGTTGATCAATGGGCAGCGGTCAAGAACATCCTGAAGTACCTGAAAAGGACAAAGGATATGTTTCTCGTTTATGGAGGTGACAAAGAGCTCATCGTAAACGGTTACGTCGATTCAAGCTTTGACACTGATCCGGATGACTCTAAGTCACAAACCGGATATGTATTCTTGTTGAACAGTGGAGCTGTCAGTTGGTGCAGTTCCAAGCAGAGCGTCATGGCGGGATCTACGTGCGAAGCGGAGTACATAGCTGCTTCGGAAGCAGCAAATGAAGGAGTCTGGATGAAGGAGTTCATATCCGATCTAGGTGTAATACCTAGTGCAACGGGTCCAATGAAAATCTTTTTTGACAACACTGGAGCAATAGCCTTGGCGAAGGAATCCAGGTTTCACAAGAGAACCAAGCACATCAAGAGACGCTTCAATTCCATCCGCGATCAAGTCAAGGAGGGAGACATAGAAATTTGCAAGATACATACGCATCTGAATGTCGCAGACCCGTTGACTAAGCCTCTTCCACGAGCAAAACATGATCAACACCAAGACTCCATGGATGTTAAAATCATTACTATGTAATCTAGATTACTGACTCTAGTGCAAGTGGGAGACTGAAGGAAATATGCCCTAGAGGCAATAATAAAGTTGTTATTTATATTTCCTTATATATCATGATAAATTTTTATTATTCATGCTAGAATTGTATTAACCGGAAACTTAGTACATGTGTGAATACATAGACAAAACAGAGTGTCCCTAATAAGCCTTTACTAGACTAGCTCTTTAATCAAAGATGGTTATGTTTCCTGACCATAGACATGAGTTGTCATTTGATCAACGGGATCACATCATTAGGAGAATGATGTGATGGACAATACCCATCCATTAGCTTAGCAACTTGATCATTTAGTTTTACTGCCATTGCTTTCTTCATGACTTATACATGTTCCTATGACTATGAGATTATGCAACTCCCGAATACCGGAGGAACACGTTTTGTGCTATCAAACGTCACAATGTAATTGGGTGATTATAAAGATGCTCTACAGGTGTCTCCGAAGGTGTTTGTGGTGTTGTCATAGATCGAGAATAGGATTTGTCACTCCGAGTGTCGGAGAGGTATCTCTGGACCCTCTCGGTAATACACATCATAATAAGCCTTGCAAGCAATCGACTAATGAGTTAGTCACGAGATGATGTATTACGGAACGATTAAAGAGACTTGCCGGTGACGAGATTGAACTAGGTATGATGGTACCGACAATCGAATCTCGGGCAAGTAACATACCGATGACAAAGGAAACAACGTATGCTGTTGTGCGGTTTGACCGATAAAGATCTTCGTAGAATATGTGGGAGCCAATATGAACATCCAGGTTCCGCTATTGGTTATTGACCGGAGATGAGTCTCGGTTATGTCTACATAGTTCTCGAACCCGTAGGGTCTGCACGCTTAACGTTCGATGACGATCGGTATTATGAGTTTATGTGTTTTGATGCACTGAAGCTAGTTCGGAGTCCTGGATATGATCACGGACATGACGAGGAGTCTCGAAATAGTCGAGACATAAATATTAATATATTGGATGACTATATTCGGAGACCGTAAGTGTTCCAGATGAGTTTCGGATTAAAACGGAGTACCGGAGGGGTATCGGTACCCCCCGGGGGAACTAATGGGCCACATGGGCCCTTAGTGGAGAGAGAGAGGGCCGGCGAGGGCTGGGCCGCGCGCCCCTCCCCCTTGGTCCGAATTGGACAAGGAGAGGAGGGGGCGGTGCCCCCTTCCTTCTCCCTCTCCCTCTCCTTCCTTCCCCCTCCTTCCCTCTTGGTGGACTCCTACTAGGAATAGGATTCCTATTCCTAGTAGGAGTAGCTCTCCTTGGGCGCGCCATAGGGGCCGGCCGGCCTCCCCTTGCTCCTTTATATACGGGGGAAGGGAGGCACCATAGGACACACAAGTAAACATCAGCTTTAGCCGTGTGCGGTGCCCCCTCCACAGATACACACCTCGGTCATATCGTTCCACCGCTTATGCGAAGCCCTGCGCCGGCAACTTCATCATCACCATCACCACGCCGTCATGCTGACGAAACTCTCCCATGACGCTCAACTAGATCAAGAGCTCGTGGGACGTCATTGAGCTGAACATGTGCTGAACGCGGAGGTGCCGTACGTTTGGTGCTTGGATCGGTTGGATCGCGAAGACGTTCGACTACATCAACTGCATCACTAGACGCTTCCGCTTTCGGTCTAGAGGGTCCATAGACACACTCTCCTGCTTGTTTCTATGCTTCTCCTAGATATATCTTGCGTGATCGTAGGTAAATTTTTTGAAATACTATGTTCCCCAACAACAGAGTGTCCCTTGTATGCCTCTACTAGACTAGCTCGTTAATCAAAGATGGTTATGTTTCCTAACCATAGACATGTGTTGTCATTTGATCAAACGGGATCACATCATTAGGAGAATGATGTGATGGACAAGACCCATCCGTTAGCTTAGCACTATGATCGTTTAGTTTTACTGCTACTACTTTCTTCATGACTTATACATGTTCCTCTAACTATGAGATGATGCAACTCCCGAATACCGAAGGAACTCCTTGTGTGCTATCAAACATCACAACGTAACTGGGTGATTATAAAGATGCTCTACAGGTGTTTCTAAAAGTGTTTGTGGTGTTGGCATAGATCAAGAATAGGATTTATCACTCCGAATGTCGAAGAGGTATCTCTGGGCCCTCTCGGTAATACTCATCATAATAAGCCTTGCAAGCAAATGACTAATGAGTTAGTCATGAGATGATGTATTAAGGAACGAGTAAAGAGACTTGCCGGTAATGATATTGAACTAGGTATGATGATACCGACGATCGAATCTCGGGCAAGTAACATACCGATGACAAAGGGAACAACGTATGTTGTTGTGCGGTTTGACCGATAAAGATCTTCGTAGAATATGTAGGAACCAATATGAGCATCCAGGTTCCGCTATTGGTTATTGACCAGAGATGAGTCTCGATCATGTCTACATAGTTCTCGAACCCGTAGGGTCCGCATGCTTAACGTTTGATGACGATCGGTATTATGAGTTTATGTGTTTTGATGTACTGAAGGTTGTTCGGAGTCCCAGATGTGATCACGGACATGACGAGGAGTCTCGAAACGGTCGAGACGTAAAGATTGATATATTGGAAGGTTATATTCGGACACCGGAAGGGTTCCAGGGGTCACCGGATAAAAACCGGAGTACCGGGAGGTTACCGGAACCCCCCGGGGAGTATATGGGCCCTAATGGGATTTAGGGGAGAGAGAGGGCTGGCTAGGGCTGGGCCACGCGCCCCCCCCCCCAAGCCTAATCCGAATTGTACTAGGGGGAGTGAGGGAGTCCTATATTCAGGGGTCCTCAGTCATCCGGGTCATTGAAGCTGGGCCGCATTGATGGGCCGCACGAAGAAGAAGCAGAAGGCCCTCCCGCGTATTCGGTCAGGACTCCTATGTACGTAGAAAGGCAGGTGTAGAGTCCGGATGTGTCAATTACTTCCTCCCCAAGTCACCCTTGTAACCCTAGGTCCTCTCAGGCGTGTATATAAGCCGAGGGGTTTAGTCTGTAGAGGGGATCAATATCACAATATCCTCATAGGCTAGACTTAGGGTTTAGCCATTACGATCTCGAGGTAGATCAACTCTTGTATTCATATTCATCCGTACTAATATAGCAGGAAGTAGGGTTTTACCTCGATCAAGAGGGCCTGAAACTGGGTAAACATCGTGTCCCCAGCCTCCTGTTACCATCAATCCTCCTGTTACCACCCGAGATCTGCCGGTTTTGACACCGACAATGGTGCTTTCATTGAGAGCTCTGCTGTACGTTCACAATGAGCGATCAACAGCGCGTCTCGTCATCAACGACGGGATCACCCTCGGAAACAACTTTGCTATCGGCCAGGTCCTCCAGCTCGGCGGTTTCGCTATATGCGCCCGCGTGGCCTCTGGGCCGGTCGCACCCCCTGGGGCCGTCCAGCATCACCTCTATGCCGATTCCGACTATTTCGATGACGCGGCTTTGGCAGAACTCTCGCCCTTAAACGAGCTGCTGGATCGCATCACCGTCCTGGGGCATTCATCGCCAGGAGATCAGATCGTACTTAAATCCGGCCATGATGAGATCGGCCCTTCTCCGATCACTCATCTGGTAACAGCAGTGGAGGACGGAGCCATAGAGGTTTCTCCTCTCCAGACGGAGACCGCAACAGTCCGGATCTCCGAACCCATTGAGCCGAACACCTCCCAGTCAGGAGACGCGCTATGTTCCTTGGGCTCTGGGACCGACACCGGACCCGAAGGGAAATTAGATCCCATCGAAACCAGATTGTCACCATCGGAGGTTGTTAAAACTGAATATCACTCTAGGTCGGGATTCAAAATTTCCAACACCCACCCACCCTGGGAAAAACTTTTCAAGTAAATCCGGAATCCCGAACATAGATGACCTCGCGAACATACAACAGCAGCCCGAGGAAATGGTCAACCACTTCTGGGCCAGATTCCTACTTGTTAAAAACAAGGTCAGGGACTACTGCGACGACAAAGCGGTCTCCCTATTTCACCGCAATTGCACGGACAAGGGAGCCTTGAACTCCCTCAACCGACGTCGTGGTCTGAGTTTCACAGAATTATCGCAGCTAGTACGGAAGTACTACGCAATGGAAAATACTTGGAAAGCCCAGAATACACCTCTAGAATAGTCCATATCCGGACAGTACGTTACCAAAGCTAAACGGACTTACCCTAGTTGGTCATCTGATAGCATTCATACTGGCAAGAAGAACAAGCCTCTTTTAAGGCACAGGTCCATACTGGACGAACTACTCGATACACCTTGCCAAATACATGCAACCCCGGATAATATCCCAAGCCATCGCCTTAGAGCATGTTGGGTACTCCGGAAGGTAGCAAAGAGCGGTACGGCAATTCTTGCCACCACCGCACCAAGGGAGAAAGACATCGATGTCCTCACTGTCTTCGAGACGTTCTCCTCAAATAACCGTCGCAAGAGCAAATCGCGAACTTGCCGAGGTTTACCAAATTAGCTCTGCAAGCCCATGGAGCGACACGGCAATTATGTTTTCTGCCGAAGACGCACCTCGAGTTCGGCCGATCCGAGCATCAGCAGCTCTTGTACTAGACCCAATAGTAGATGGCTTCCGCCTCACTAAAGTACTTATGGACGGAGGAAGCGGACTAAACCTCATATATGAGGAAACGCTTGCAAAAATGCAGGTCGAGAAATCCCGCATTGAGCACACCAACACAACCTTTAGAGGAATTACACCAAGCCGCGAGGCCAAGTGTTCGGGAAGCATTAAGCTTGATGTAGTGTTCGGCTCACCCGAAAACTACAGGTTGGAGGAACTACTCTTTCACATTATGCCCTTTCATAGCGGGTACTACGCCCTCCTAGGACGGGACGCTTTCTCACGCTTTCAAGCTATACCCCATTACGGGTACATGAAGCTTAAAATGCCAGGGCCCAATGGGGTGATCACAATAATAAGTGGTCCGGATAGAGCACTCCGCACCGAAAACAAGATGGCATCCTTAGCCTTAGAGGCATTATCCGAAGCTCTCGCGGCTGAAGAACTAACCACCCTACGAGCAAAGGTGGATGCCGACGATGTCATCCTCGCCAAACAATCGAAATCTACCTCCTTCAAGCCAGCTGACGAAATAATCAAATTCCAAGTGCACCCAACAGACCCTAATAAAACGGCATCCATCGGGGCACAGCTGGATCCGGCGGTAGACAGCGCATTACGCGCCTTCCTTCGGGAAAATTGGGATATATTCGCCAGACACCTTTCAGACATGCCGGGATTCCCACGTAGGCTGGCCGAACACAGCCTCAATATTATCAAAGAGTTCAAACCAGTCAAGCAGTCACTGCGACGATTTTCCGAACCCAAAAGACAAGCAATAGGAGAAGATTTAGCCAAACTATTGGAAGCTGGATTCATCAGAGAAATCAAACATCCGGATTGGCTAGCCAACCAAGTCATGGTACCGAAGAAGGATAAATCCTGGTGCCTCTGTGTCGATTTCACAGACCTGAATAAGGCTTGCCCAAAGGATCCCTTTCCTCTGCCCCGCATTGACCAAATTATCGATGCGACGGCCGGACACGACTCACTGTGCTTCCTAGATGCTTATTCCGGATACCATCAGATAAAGATGAAGGAGTCCGATCAGGCTGCACCGACATTTATCACCCCGTACGGCCCCTTTTGTTTCAACACTATGCCCTTTGGACTCAAAACGCTGGCGCCGCATATCAACGCATGATTGAAACATGCTTAGAAAAACAAATTGGCAAAACAGTGGAGGCATATGTTGACGACATAGTCCTAAAGATCAAACACGTCGAGACCTTGGTGGATGATCTCCGCCTTACGTTTTCCAACCTCCGAGAATATGACATAAGGCTCAATCCGGAAAAATGTGTCTTCGGTGTTCCATCCGGAAAGCTATTAGGGTTCATCGTATCCCATAGAGGAATCGAATCTAACCCAGCCAAAATCCGGGCCTTGTCAGAACTCAAAATACCAACCGATCTCAAGCAAGTGCAAAAACTAGCAGGCTGCGTAGCGGCTTTAAGCCGCTTCATCTCTAGGTTAGGAGAAAAAGCATTGCCACTTTACAGATTGCTACGACGCATTGACAATTTCGAATGGACAAATGCGGCCACAGTCGGATTGGAAAAAATAAAGGCTCTACTAGAAAGCAACCCAATCCTAGCCGCCCCTGGTGTTGGCGACCCAATGTTGCTGTACATATCAGCCACTCACCAGGTGGTGAGTGCCGTGCTCGTCGTCGAACGAGCCGAAGAGGGACATAAATTCCCCATTCAAAAGCCCATATACTATGTATCTGAGGTTCTGACACCGTGTAAGTCACGGTACCCCCACTATCAGAAAATTGCCTATGCGGTCTTCATGTCATCTCGGAAACTCCGACACTACTTTCAAGAGTGTTCGATCACAATGGCATCCGAGGTACCACTCAATGATATTATTAACAATAAAGACGCCACGGGACGCATAGCCAAATGGGCCATTGAGCTCTTACCGTTTGAAATATCCTACAAGCCGCGCTGGACTATTAAATCCCAGGTGTTGGCCGACTTTGTCGCAGAATGGACCGAAGCCGAACTCCCTAAAGACTACGGCTCATACTCCCACTTGACAATTCACTTCGACAGTTCCAAAATGCTAGCCGGGCTGGGGGCCGGCGTAATACTGACATCTCCAATAGGGGATACAGTTCAGTACGTTTTACAGATTATGTATACGGACTCGAACAATGCGGCCGAATATGAGGCCCTACTGCATGGTCTCCGACTAGCGGTATCCACGGGCATACAACGCCTCGAGGTACGCGGAGACTCAAACCTTGCCATCTCCCAAATTAATGGGGATTTTGATGCGAAGGATTCAAAAATGGCAGCTTATCGCAATGCCATATTGAAAATATCGGCTCGATTTGAGGGGTTGGAATTCCATCACGTAGCCCGGGATAATAACCAGGCCGCTCATGTACTTGCGCGCATGGGAGCTAAACGCGACCCCGTCCCACCGAACACATTTGTGCAGCGGTTGTTCAAGCCATCAGTAACATGGCAGGACGCGACCGGCAACACAAATACGGACCCGAACACACCCCTAGCCGAACTCAATCACGACGTCATCGGAGATCCAAGCATGGAGATAACTCCTTCGGCTCACGAAATCATGGCTGTCATAGCCCCTTGGACAGAGCCTTTCCTAGCTTACCTTAATAGGCAGGAACTCCCCCATGATCAAAATGAGGCCCGCCGCATAGTCCGGCGCTCTAAAGCCTACAAAGTTCACGAAGGTGAACTATACAAGAAAAGCACAACTGGTATTCTCCAAAGGTGCATCTCCGAAGAGGAGGGAAGGCGAATTCTCACTGAAATACATGCTGGAATGGGCGGTCACCATGCCGCGGCAAGGGCGCTCGTAGGCAAAGCTTTTCGTGCTGGTTTTTACTGGCCTACTGCCCGAGCAGACGCCCAAACCTTAGTCCAACACTGCGTTGGCTGCCAGCTCTTCGCAAATCAAAGTCACATGCCCCCCACCGCATTGAGAACAATCCCCATTACTTGGCCTTTTGCGGTCTGGGGGCTTGATATGGCCGGACCCCTTAAAGGGGGAAGCCATAACAGAAAATACTTACTGGTGATGGTAGATAAGTTCACTAAATGGATAAAGGCCAAGCCAGTAAAAACAGCTGAAGCGGGGCCTGTGATAGATTTTATATCCAGCATAGTACACCATTATGGTGTCCCGCATAGTATTATCACAGATAATGGCTCCAATTTCGCAGCTGACGAGGTAAAAAATTGGTGCGCAAAGTTGGGTATAAAACTCGACTACGCTTCCGTATACCATCCTCGAACAAATGGTCAGGTCGAAAGGGCCAATGGTCTGATTATGAGCGGCATTAAACCCCGACTAGTGCGCTCTCTACGGGAGTCTGATAAACACTGGGTCGAAGAGCTTGACTCCGTACTCTGGGGGCTGTGGACCACTCCTAATCGTACGACCAGATATACACCTTTTTTCATGGTGTACAGCGCAGAGGCTGTTCTGCCCTGTGACATTATTCATGACTCTCCTAGAGTGCGCATGTACGAGGAAAGGGAGGCCGAGTTAGATCGGTAGGACGACCTAGATGGACTTGAAGAGGAGCGCGATACAGCGCTAGCACGTTCCGCATTTTACCAACAACAAGCTAGGCAATACCAGAGCAGAGAAGTGCGGGCCAAGACATACAACGTCGGCGAACTCGTTTTACGCCTCCCGGAGAAGAAAAAGGACAAGCTCAAACCAAAATGGGAGGGCCCCTTCATTATTGACGAAGTACTCACCGGTGGAGCCTATCGCATTCACAATGCACAGGACAACCGCCTTGAGCCGAACCCTTGGAACGCTGCCAGACTCCGACGATTTTATGGATAGTTCGGTAGCAATTTCTTCCTTTTTATAAGTTAGGTCTTGTCCTTTATTTTTTGTTTTCTCTACTTCTTTCCTATTGCATTTTCTTTAATTGACAAGTCTTCGGCCCGCCCGAACTGTCACATGATGAGTACATCCTGAAATGTACCTGCCTAAAATATACCTGGGGGCTTCTTTAACGAAGCACGTTACCAATAAAGCTTATTGCTTAAAAATGTCGCATGTTTTTACAGTCTATCCTTGCCATTATATGCATCAATACGACTTAAGTTCTGGCCAAGCTGGGTTGCCTGGCTCCTATGCTTACCCCTACGTTTCCGATTGTTCGGCAAGGGCATAAAGGGAGCACCTCTGCGATTGTTACAACCGGGTAATCCAGATATGTACCTCAGACTTGGTGAAGCCGAAAGCTAGCGCTCTTAAGGGAATAATTGGTCGGCGGATACTCGACATATTAATTCTAAAGCGTATCTTAAACAATAATAGGAGATGGCACCCTACTGTCCTTTTCATAGGATAGGAAGCCTAGGCCTGCATCTTTATGCACGCCGACCCAGGGAAAGGAACCCCTAACGGAACTATTCTCTCTGGAAGATGTTTCTTACGTTAAATAGTAATATAACATAACTCCCTGAACTCAGTTCGTCTGTTCAAGCAATTATGACCGGATTGCCTGGTTCCCGAACATATCACGTGCTCACCACAGATATAGTATTCGGAAACACTCCAGCCTTTGGGTTTATGGAGGTCGAAGTAGATGGTCGGCAATGACAAACTTTATATAAATACGGCCGGAGATAAGTTTGATGGTAAAAGTACATTGATACATAGAATCAAATGACTATTCATTTTCTATTCCCTCTATGAGGCTGTCTAGCTTACAGTCCTGTTGGGAAAGTTTGGCAGCTACCCCTACTTGGTCATATACCAAACGCGGAGGAATTTCTTGTCCATCGGACCCTCGAGGTCCCACGCGGGCCATGTGATTTGGATCAAGACGATTGTAGCGCGTCTTCACCATGGCCCATGCTTCTCGCGCACCCATACGGCATGCTGATGCTTTCCATAGTTCAAAGCGGCGCCGAGCCCCTTTGAACAGTTCTGCCAAATCCTCCATAGTTTCTGGAGGAGAGTCGCCAGGCCATAGAGCTCTGGCCATACTCTTCATGGCCTTCCGAGCCCGTTCATGGACCCTGGAAAGCTCTTGCAGCACATCACCCTCAAAACCGGACACTCCGCCTTCAGGCTGCCCAGTTAACAAAACTGCAGGAAAAGTTTTATCAGAAACTTTCAATATAAGAGACTATAAGGAGAGCTAGGTATAAGAGACATACTAAGCATGCCACTTTTTAGCCTTCGGTTCTCTTCCAAGGCGCTTGTGAGTTGGGCCTTTACGCCCTTTAGCTCCTGTTCGAGCCTAATATTTCTATCCTGCGCTTGGTTCCTTTTTTCCATAGCTTGCGTTAGTGCACGCTCGCCAGCGGCTTTTTCCTCTTCGGCAAATTTCTTGTCCACTAGGGCAGCTCTTAGCTCCCTCTCCAGTTGGTCGGTCGATCCTGTTGCTGTATTATACATTAGTATATATATATCATAGTAATCAGCAGAACTGTCATAGCTTCCGGACACAATTATTCTTACCAACAGCATCCTTTTCGGATTCCTTCGAATTTTTCAGTTCGGCGAGCTGAGTCCGGCACTCTTCGAGTTCCTTGGATAAAGAGTTATTCTTTTATCGAATGACCTATAAAAATACAACGATCCTCAAATCAGTTGTACCAACTGCTTTAAGTCTCGGGGGCTACTGGCATGAGAATACTCAAACTAAAAACTTACTCTCATATCTTTTGAAAGCTGATGAGTGGCTCCGGCGAGTCTGTCTTGAGCGGCTCGGATATAGGCATCTGCAGAATTGAGGGTGTTAAACACCTCTGTCGGATCTCATGTTCCGGCAAAACCCTCTAGGTTCGACGCACAAAGATCTCCCCCTACCGATCCACGTCCTAGCTTCGCTAAGATCTCAAGGGCTAACTCGACAAACTCGCAACACAAAGGACACAAGATATATACTGGTTCGGGCCACCGTTGCGGCGTAATACCCTACTCTAGTGTGGTGCTGGTGGATTGCCTCTTGGGCTGAGGATGAACAGTACAAGGGGAAGAACAACATCCTGAGGCGAGGTGTTCTTGTGCTTGGTGCACTTGTGTGGGTGAGGATTGCTCAAGATGAGATGAGATGCCTCCGAATGAGTTATCTCCTACGGTGCTGGCTAGTCCTATTTATATAGACCCTGGTCCTCTCCCCAAATATCGAGCGGGAAGGGAGCCAACAACGGCCAATTTGAAAGGGGACAGCTAGTACAGCTTATCCTGACAAAAGCGGTCTTCGCCTGCAAAAGGCTCTGGTGGTGACGCCGCCTTGGGCTCCACGGTGACCTCCATCCTGCCGTCCTGCTTGTCTTGGTCTCATTGCACCGATATGGAAACCTTTGCTTGGCGCCTTGGTACTCCGCGCCTGCGCTTGCCTCCTTAGCACCAAAGAGGAAACAAGGACACTGTGCGCTGGCGCCCGCCTGGCGCCCGCCTGGTCTCGATCGTCATGGCTCACGTCACGAGAACCTCGCGAGGTTTGCCTTGCCTTGATCTTTCCACCCCTCGCGAGCCAACCTGGTGAGGGCGCTCCCGAGGGGGTCTTGTGTCATCCGCCTCGCGAGGCTTGGCCCCTCGCGAGGGTCTTGAGTGCTTGTTGGTGAAGATGGGCCGTACAGGCCCGCTCGCAGAGCCACGCCGTGGGCCGCAGGCAGGCAAGTGTGGGGACCCCCGTTCCCAGAACGCCGACAACATCCTCATAAAAGTCAGGGTCACGCATGGCTGCTTTCCGCCGCTGATGAATCATCGCGACCTCCACTTCGGAATTGGTAGCTGATACTTCATCTAAATCCTCCTGGAGAGGACAATCCGGCATCGCATTAGCATTCACCCTTGACGGGCCTGATGCCGGATTGGCTGGAGCTTGGCCTGCGTCGCCTCCGGAGACAGTCCGGCTGGTATTTCTCCTAAAAGGAAGAAATAATGCGAAAGGTTATAATAACATTTTCACCACCCAGCACATGATAAAACGAACGTAACTCTTTGAAGGTCCGCTGGTGTTTATGGTCCTTTTCCACTTCAAGACCTCGCCCGACGCGGGCGCCGCCCTCTGGGTTGGCGGCCTACGCACAGTTCGGCGTGAGGAGCGCCGTCCCTTTTTTAATATGATAGAATATAGTGGGTAAATGCGCACCGGGAATCTTCTCGTTGGTGAGATATGCCCTAGATTACTTACACTGGAAGAAGGAATAAGGCCTGGGTAATCGGCTACTATAGCCACCAAGGTGCCCCCGCGGCAGGCCTGATATAAGACTCACTCCCTCTTCTAACTCTATGCCTACATCTGGATCTTCTTCGTATCCGGGGCCCTTCCTTTGGAACAGACCCTCCGGCTGCGGGGCAGGATTGTTAATCCCCCTGACTACCTTCCTCCACTCCTGTCGGGAGCAACCGAATACAGTTCGGTCAATGCATCAAAACGAAGAAAAATTGAGCGGTCAAAGAGAAGGACTCACCCTGTCGGGAAGATTGTACATAGAAAGGCCTTCCCGGCATGTTAAACGGATGAAGTCCTGCTTCTCTCCTTTGTAGAGGCCTTCCAGGACAGCGCCTAGAATGGCAGGGTAATCTAGATCCAGGCGTAGGCGGCGCGAGGCATCATTCTGACCATTATAATGATACATTGGAAGTCCTCTGGCTTGGAGCGGCTGCACACGTCGCTTCATTGAAATGGCCATCACTTCGATTATAGTTAATCCCTAACTGGCAAGCAATTTGATCTTGCTGGCCAGTCGGCTAACCTCCGCTCTCTCTTCTTCCGAAGGACCGCGGGGACGCCAGTTGAAAAGCTTCTTTGGCGGAGCACTCGAATACGTGGGAAGTCCGCGCCGAACTGGACCGGTAAAGAGACATCTTCAATGTAAAACCACTCCGAGGGCCACTCTTCGGATGCCTTCTTCGGAGTACCAGAGAGATAGCCTGTCCCGGCTATGCGCCATACTTCGGTGCTCCCAACTTCAAATATGGATCCTTCTTCCGATCGAGGGACAAGGCAGAAATACCTTCTCCACAGCTCAAAATGAGGCTCGCAGCCCAAGAATAGTTTGCATAAAGCGACAAAACCCGCGATGCGCAGAATTGACCCTAGAGTAAGATTGTGCAGCTGGAGGCTGTAGAACTCCAGGAGTCCCCTAAGAAAGGGATGGATAGGGAACCCCACGCCTCTTAGAAGGTAGGGGACGAGACATACCCGCTCTCCTTCGGAGGGATTGGGAAAGCTCTCTGTCATGGCTTGGTTGTCGACAGACGTTAGTCCGGCCCGGACGGGGACTAGATCCTCCGGTGGGAGATACCCCTGCGCTTGAAGTGTCCGCAGATGCGCGTGAGACACAGAGCAGCTTTTCCAATCTTCTACACGAGGGCCATGAGGGCGCGAGGAGGAGCTCAGGGCACTGGCCATGTTTGAAGATTTTTTGCAGGCACTAGGGTTTCTTCCGCGTGGAATGAGATGGAGAGGCAGTTGGATCTATTCTCTTATATAGGCGTCTTCTCTGAATAGTCAAGGGGGTATTTGCAAAAGACGCCCAGACGATTCGCATTTGTTGGACACGTGGAAGACGAGACGACGACGGCGAGGAATCGACAGATTATAATATTTGAAGAAGCCGAACTATCATCCAGGAGGACTCACCTTGCAAGACCGAAGACATGAAGCCAGATACAATCTCGTCCTTGAAGGCAAGTCCGGGGGCTACTGAGGGAGTCATGTATTCAGGGTTCCTCATTCATCCGAGTCGTTGAAGCTGGGTCGCACGAAGAAGAAGCAGAAGGCCCTCCCCCGTATTCGGTGAGGACTCCTATGTACGTCGAAAGGCAGGTGTAGAGTCCGGATGTGTCAATTACTTCCTCCCCAAGTCACCCTTGTAACCCTAGGTCCTCTCAGGCGTGTATATAAGCCGAGTGGTTTAGTCTGTAGAGGGGATCATCATCACAATATCCTCATAGGCTAGACTTAGGGTTAGCCATTACGATCTCGAGGTAGATCAACTCTTGTATTCATATTCATCCATACTAATATAGCAGGAAGTAGGGTTTTACCTCGATCGAGAGGGCCCGAACCTGGGTAAACATCGTGTCCCCGCCTCCTGTTACCATCGATCCTCTAAGTGCATAGCTAGGGCCCCCTACCCGAGATCTGCCGGTTTTGACACCGACAGGGAGGGGCAGCGCCCCCTCCTTTCCTTCTCCTCCTCTCCTTCCCTTCCCCCTCTCCTACTCCTACTAGGAGAAGGGGAGTCCTACTCCTAGTGGGAGTAGGACTCCCCCCTTGGCGCGCCTCCTCCCTTGGCCGGCCTCCTCCTCCCTCCCTCCTTTATATACGTGGGGAGGGGGCACCCCATAGTCACATAAGTTGCTTTGCAAGCCGTGTGCGGTGCCCCCCTCCAATACACACCTCAGTCATAACGTTGCAGTGCTTAGGCAAAGGCCTGCGCCGGTAACTTCATCATCATCGTCACCACGCCGTCGTGCTGACGAAACTCTCCCGCGACACTCAACTGGATCAAGAGTTCGTGGGACTTCATCGAGCCGAACGTGTGCTGAACGCGGAGGTGCCGTACGTTCGGTGCTTGGATCGGTTGGATCGCAAAGGCGTTCGACTACATCAACCGCGTCACTAGACGCGTCCGCTTTCGGTCTACGAGGGTACGTGGACACACTCTCCCCGCTCGTTGCTATGTTTCTCCTAGATAGATCTTGCGTGTTCATAGCAATTTTTTGAAATACTACGCTCCCCAATGATGTCTACTACGCAACCTTCTTCTTGTAGACGTTGTTGGGCCTCTAAGTGCAGAGGTTTGTAGGACAGTAGCAAATTTCCCTCAAGTGGTTGACCTAAGGTTTATCAATCCGTGGGAGGCGTAGGATGAAGATGGTCTCTCTCAAGCAACCCTGCAACCAAATAACAAAGAGTCTCTTGTGTCCCCAACACACCCAATACAATGGTAAATTGTATAGGTGCACTAGTTCGGCGAAGAGATGGTGATACAAGTGCAATATGGATGGTAGATATAGGTTTTTGCAATCTGAAAATATAAAAACAGCAAGGTAACTAATAATAAAAGTGAGCATAAACGGTATTGCAATGCGTTGAAACAAGGCCTAGGGTTCATACTTTCACTAGTGCAAGTTCTCTCAACAATAATAACATAATTGGATCATATAACTATCCCTCAACATGCAATAAAGAGTCACTCCAAAGTCACTAATAGTGGAGAACAAACGAAGAGATTATGGTAGGGTACGAAACCACCTCAAAGTTATTCTTTCCAATCAATCCGTTGGGCTATTCCTATAAGTGTCACAAACAGCCCTAGAGTTCGTACTAGAATAACACCTTAAGAGACAAATCAACCAAAACCCTAATGTCACCTAGATACTCCAATGTCACCTCAAGTATCCGTGGGTATGATTATACGATATGCATCACACAATCTCAGATTCATCTATTCAACCAACACATAGAACCTCAAAGAGTGCCCCAAAGTTTCTACCGGAGAATCAAGACGAAAACGTGTGCAAACCCCTATGCATAGGTTAATGGGCGGAACCCGCAAGTTGATCACCAAAACATACATCAAGTGAATCACGTGATATCCCATAGTCACCACAGATACGCACGACAAGACATACATCAAGTGTTCTCAAATCATTAAAGACTCAATCCGATAACATTACTTCAAAGGGAAAACTCAATCCATTACAATAGAGAGGAGGGGGAGAAGCAACATAAGATCCAACTATAATAGCAAAGCTCGCGATACATCAAGATCGTATCACCTCAAGAACACGAGAGAGAGAGAGAGATCAAACACATAGCTACTGGTACATACCCTCAGCCCCGAGGGTGAACTACTCCATCCTCGTCATGGAGAACGCCGGGATGATGAAGATGGCCACTGGTGAGGGTTCCCCCCTCCGGCAGGGTGCCGGAACAGGGTCCCGATTGGTTTTTGGTGGCTACAAAGGCTTACGGCAGCGGAACTCCAGATCTATTCTGTTCCCCGATCGTTTTAGGGTATATGGACATATATAGGTGAAAGAAGTACGTCCGGGGAGCCACGAGGGGCCCACGAGGGTGGAGGGCATGCCTAGGGAGGGTGGGCGCCCCCCCCCCCTGCCTTGTGCCTCCCTCGTTGCTTTCCTGACGTGCACTCCAAGTCTCCCGGGTTGCTTTCCTTCCAAAAATAACTTCTCCAGAAGGTTTCATTCCGTTTCGACTCCGTTTGATATTCCTTTTCTTCGAAACACTGAAACAAAGGGAAAAACAGGAACTGGCACTGGGCTCTGGGTCAATACGTTAGTCCCAAAAGTAATACAAAAGTGCATAGTAAAGCCCATTAAACATCCAAGATGGATAATATAATAGCATGAATACTTCATAAATTATAGATACGTTGGAGACGTATCAGCATCCCCAAGCTTAATTCCTGCTCGTCCTCGAGTAGGTAAATGATAAAAGAAATAATTTATGAAGTGTGAATGCTAGCAGGTGTATAAGTTTGATCAATGATAACTTCAATCACCTTTTCTAGCATCATTATATGTCATAACAGTACCTCAACTCATAAAACTTTGCATGATCAAGTAACAAACTATTCACAAGTTAAAGCATAAACCTTAAACTTTCTTGAAAACTAACAAACTATGTTCTCAGTCATCAAACAATTGCAATTCATCTTATTTTCAGGAAGAGTCTATGTCAGAGCTTTGATTTAGCAATCTTCACATACTCAACTATCATTTAGTCTTCCATGATTGCTACCACTCAAAGCATATTTTTAGAACAAATAGTATCCATCGAACACAGAGAAAGATAGGGGCTTAATGTTTCGCCTCCCAACCTTTTACCTCAAGGGTAATGTCAACAGTAATAATTCATGATCAAATATATTTGAATGGCCATATATGCTTAGATCTTTCCATCATATGATGCTTGCCAACTAAATAGTAGGTTGGAATGAGAAGGAATACTACTGACTCTTGCATAAAAGTAAAAGATAGGCCCTTCACAGAGGGAAGCAGGGATTTGCAGAGGTGCCAGAGCTCGAAGCAAAAACAAAGATGAAAACAATTTTGAGAGGTATGCTTTCATTTTCAACATAACGACCAAGAGTTCCCAATATCTTCCATACTACATACATTATAGGCGGTTCCCAAACAAAAAGGTAAAGATTTTTACTCCCCCTCCACCAACAATCATCAATCCATGGCTTGCCCGAAACAACGGTTGCCTCCAACTAACATCAAACCTGGGGGAGTTTTGTTTGCAATTATTTTTGATTTGATTTTGATCTTTTGATCACGGGACTGGGCATCCCAGTTACCAGCCATTTTCTCGTGAATGATGAGCGGAGTCCACTCATCGTGAGAATAACCCACCTAGCATGGAAGATACTGGTAGCCCCTAGTCGCTACATGAGCGATTCGGGCATACAAAACAGACTATTATTTGAAGGTTTAGAGTTGGCACATGCAAATTTACTTGGAACGGCAGGTAAATACCGCATATAGGTAGATATGGTGGACACTCATGGAAGAAACTTGGTTCAAGGATTTGGATGCACAAGCAGTATTCCCGCTTAGTACAGATATTTTGGCTAGCAAAGGATTCTAAATAGCAAGCACCACATGTTAGAGGATCCATAACAATATAACTTCTATACAAGTATACCCAAGCATAACTCATTATGTTGTCTTCCTTGTCCAACTTCAACTAATTTGCTCAGGTTTGAAATTAATTAATGGGGCTCACAATCATAGAAGATGTCCAAGATAGTATATTTATATGTGAAATCTCTCTTCCTTCAATATTCTTTCATGAATTGCTCAAGTGACCAATACAATGTTTGCTAACCTTCAAAAAATTTACCACCTCCACTTCTTATATGTGAAGTCATTACTCCCCATAGGATAAACATAAGAAGCATATATAATTTCAGATTTATGACATTCAAATCATTCAACCATTTACTCATAGGATATAAGTGAAGCACACGAGTAAATGACAAACTACTCCAAAAGATATAAGTGAAGATCAATGAGTAGTTAAATAATTATGTAGCTATGTGAAGACTCTCTCTCATTTAATAATTTCAGATCTTTATATTTTATTCAAATAGCAAGCAAAACAAATAAAATGACATGACGCTCCAAGCAAAACACATATCATGTGGTGAATAAAAATATAGCTCCAAGTAAAGTTACCGATGAACGAAGACGAAAGAGGGGATGCCTTCCGGGGCATCCCCAAGCTTAGGCTCTTGGTTATCCTTGCATATTAACTTGGGGTGCCTTGGGCATCCCCAATCTTAGGCTCTTGCCACTCCTTATTCCATAGTCCATCGAATCTTTACCCAAAACTTGAGAACTTCACAACACAAAACTTAACAGAAAATCTCGTGAGCTCCGTTAGCGAAAGAAAACATAACACCACTTCATGGTACTGTAATAAACTCATTCTTTATTTATATTTCTGTTAAACCTACTTTATTCCAACTTCTCTATGGTTTATAAACTATTTTACTAGCCATAGAGTCATCAAAATAAGCAAACAACACACGAAAAACAGAATCTGTCAAAAACAGAACAGTCTGTAGTAATCTGTAACTAACGCAAACTTCTGGAACTCCAAAAATTCTAAAATAAATTGGTGGACCTGAGTAATTTGTCTAGTAATCATGTGCAAAAATAATCAACTAAATAGCACTCTCCAGTAAAAAAATTTAGCTAATCTCGTGAGCGCTAAAGTTTCTGTTTTTTACAGCATGATCATAAAGACTTCACTCAAGTCTTCCCAAAGGTTCTACTTGGCACAAACACTAACTAAAACACAAAACCACATCTAAACAGGCTAGATGGATTATTTATTACTAAACAGAACCAAAAAGCAAGAAACTAAAATAAAGTTGGGTTGCCTCCCAACAAGCGCTATCGTTAAACGCCCCTAGCTAGGCATGATGATTTCAATGATGCTCACGTAAAAGATAAGAATTGAAACATATAGAGAGCATCATGAAGAATATGACTAGCACATTTAAGTCTAACCCACTTCCTATGCATAGGGATTTTGTGAGCAAACAACTTATGGGAACAATAATCAACTAGCATAGGAAGGCAAAACAAGCATATCTTCAAAACTTTAAGCACATAGAGAGGAAACTTGATATTATTGCAATTCCTACAAGCATATGTTCCTCCCTCATAATAATTTTCAGTAGCATCATGAATGAATTCAACAATATAACTATCACATAAAGCATTCTTTTCATGATTCATAAGCATAGAAAATTTACTACTCTCCACATAAGCAAATTTATTCTCATCAATAATAGTGGGAGCAAACTCAACAAAATAACTATCATGTGATATAAAATTAAGATCAAGATGACAAGTTTCATGGTTATCTTTATTCTTTATAGCACACATGTCATCACAATAATCATCATAAATAGGAGGCATGCTTTCATCATAATAAATTTGCTCATCAAAACTCGGGGAAGTAAACATATCATCTTCATCAAACATAGCATCCCCAAGCTTGTGGATTTGCATATCATTAGCATCATGGGTATTCAAAGAATTCATACTAACAACATTGCAATCATGCTCATCATTCAAATATTTTATGCCAAGCATTCTATGTAATTCTTCTTCTAGTACTTGAGCACAATTTTCCTTCCCATCATTTTCACGAAAGACATTAAAAAGATGAAGCATATGAGGCACCCTTAATTCCGTTTTTTTGTAGTTTTCTTTTATAGACTAAACTAGTGATAATACAAGAAACAAAAAGATTCGATTGCAATATCTAAATATATACCTTCAAGCACTCACCTCCCCGGCAACGGTGCCAGAAAAGAGCTTGATGTCTACTACGCAACCTTCTTCTTGTAGACGTTGTTGGGCCTCCAAGTGCAGAGGTTTGTAGGACAGTAGGAAATTTCCCTCAAGTGGATGACCTAGGGTTTATCAATCCGTGGGAGGCGTAGGATGAAGATGGTCTCTCTCAAGCAACCCTGCAACCAAATAACAAAGAGTCTCTTGTGTCCCCAACACACCCAATACAATGGTAAATTGTATATGTGCACTAGTTCGGCGAAGAGATGGTGATACAAGTGCAATATGGATGGTAGATATAGGTTTTTGCAATCTGAAAATATAAAAACAACAAGGTAACTAATAATAAAAGTGAGCACAAATGGTATTGCAATGCATTGAAACAAGGCCTAGGGTTCATATTTTCACTAGTGCAAGTTCTCTCAACAATAATAACATAATTGGATCATATAACTATCCCTCAGCATGCAATAAAGAGTCACTCCAAAGTCACTAATAGTGGAGAACAAACGAAGAGATTATGGTAAGGTATGAAACCACCTCAAAGTTATTCTTTCCAATCAATCCGTTGGGCTATTCCTATAAGTGTCACAAACAGCCCTAGAGTTCGTACTAGAATAACACCTTAAGACACAAATCAACCAAAACCTTAATGTCACCTAGATACTCCAATGTCACCTCAAGTATCCGTGGGTATGATTATACGATATGCATCACACAATCTCAGATTCATCTATTCAACCAACACATAGAACCTCAAAGAGTGCCCCAAAGTTTCTACCGGAGAATCAAGACGAAAACGTGTGCCAACCCCTATGCATAGGTTTATGGGAGGAACCCGCAAGTTGATCACCAAAACATACATCAAGTGAATCACGTGATATCCCATTGTCACCACAGATACGCACGGCAAGACATACATCAAGTATTCTCAAATCATTAAAGACTCAATCCGATAAGATTACTTTAAAGGGAAAACTCAATCCATTACAAGAGAGAAGAGGGGGAGAAGCAACATAAGATCCAACTATAATAGCAAAGCTCGCGATACATCAAGATCGTATCACCTCAAGAACACGAGAGAGAGAGAGAGAGAGAGAGAGAGATATCAAACACATAGCTACTCGTACATACCCTCAGCCCCGAGGGTGAACTACTCCCTCCTCATCATGGAGAGCTCCGGGATGATGAAGATGGCCACCGGTGAGGGTTCCCCCCTCCGGCAGGGTGCCGGAACAGGGTCTCGATTGGTTTTTGGTGGCTACAGAGGCTTACGGTGGCGGAACTCAAGATCTATTCTGTTCCCCTATCGTTTTAGGGTATATGGATATATATAGGTGAAAGAAGTACGTTAGGGGAGCCACGAGGGGCCCACGAGGGTGGAGGGCGCGCCCAGGGAGGGTGGGCGCGCCCCTGCCTCGTGCTTCCCTCGTTGCTTTCCTGACGTGCACTCCAAGTCTCCCGGGTTGCTTTCCTTCCAAAAATAACTTCTCCAGAAGGTTTCATTCTGTTTCGACTCCGTTTGATATTCCTTTTCTTCGAAACACTGAAACAAGGGAAAAAACAGGAACTGGCACTGGGCTCTGGGTCAATAGGTTAGTCCCAAAAGTAATATAAAAGTGCATAGTAAAGCCCATTAAACATCCAAGATGGATAATATAATAGCATGAATACTTCATAAATTATAGATACGTTGGAGACCTATCACCCAACAGTATGATACAAGGGAACATTCTCCATCTTATTTCAGACCATCTCACCAATATTATGCAGCTCCGAGAAGATCAATATTTGAACAATCACATGTTAAAGACCGTTTCAATCATAAGGAATCGGTCCAGAGCTCATGGAAGAAGAAAGAGGTGGTCAATCAAGTTTACCATGTTAAAAGAGATGGTCGTAAGAGTGCAACTTCAGATTTGATCTCAAATGAAAAAGAGCCAATTAAAGTGTTGACTTTGGCTACTAAAGGCAATGAGATGAAGCAACCAATTATTGAGAATCAAAGTGCCAAATCTGAAGAAAAGAAGTTGAGAGTGCACAAGGCCAAAAAGGAATTGCCATTGGTCAAGACAGAATCACAGCCGAGATGCCCACTCGGTTTATCGTATTGGCAAAAGAAAAAATTACAAAATCTTAGCGCAAAAGAGCTGAGATAGAAGAAAATGGCATGGGTTCCCAAGAGGATGAATCATAACAAAAATGATGTGCATACTTCTATTGCAACAAGTACAATAAAAGTGAAGAAAGAGAAGAATGGAAGCAACCAACAATTAAGCCGAAGGTGTGCATCACAAAATCAAAATCTTCGGTTAGCACATTATCCATTTTATTCAACAGTGCCATTGATGCCTTTGCCGTGGAATTCATCCATAGGTATGATCAATTACCCTCCATGGATTTATTTTGATCCATGGATGCAACATAATTTTCTATATGATGACATGGTATTACCAAATCACTATACATTTGGTTAGTTCATTTTTGTTGCTAATACAAATGGGCCGAAATATGTTATTGCTATTTCATTTGTTTATTTCGGCTATACATACTTTGTTGGGTGAATTATACATGGGCCTCATGGTAATGGCCGATATTTATCTATCGCCCTAAAAATATGTCAAAGCATGGCCGGTGTAGTATCCTAAGATTGTCCTTAGTTCAATTGGAGACCAAAACAAGGTGCTATTGAGGCTTTCGGTGATTCGTTATGAGTAGTGCAACAAATATCTAAGGATTATCAATGTTTTGACGAATCACTTATAGTTTATCTTGAGGTATGTCTAGATATAGAATTTACCTTGGGTTGCTTTAATATTTCTCATATATCTAGACATGAAGATTGAAGAGAAAATGAGTTGGCACAACAAGCATCCGGCTACCATCTTGGTCATGGTGTATTGCATTACTATCAAGAGCCGATGCTTGGTCTCACCGACATAGGTAAGGCCGAACCAAAGCCCACTGCTTCGGCCACTAATGAAATTTGTATGCAGGTGAAAGAAGGGATTGGAGCGAATTCATTCTTGATTGTTTGAAAAATCCCAGCGAAAGGGTGAACAATATGGTTTGGAGGATGGCTTTGAGATACATATGTATGGAACTTTATCATCGGATTCTTAATGAAATTCAGAAGATTTCACCCCGAGTTTGCATCAAGGATTCAAACAAGTAATGGTTGATATATAATTATCGCCCTAAGCAGATACATAATGGCCGATGGAGTGTTGACATCGTCCTTAGAACCAACATGGTACAAGTTATTTTTTGGCACGCTAGCTATGCCGAAAAACAGGGGGGCATGTGTTGACGCTCAAAAGTGGCACGGTCATAAAACTAGCTTACGTTATATCAAGACTAATTCATACTTACGATTGGAAGTCACCATGGAATGGCTCTCTTCGGCAAGATCAAGATGTGGATATGAATATGGTCTAAAATGGAGCTCGGACGCAAAAGTTATGACAAGTTTAGAGATGCTCATGTTGACACCAGATTAAAGAATGGTTCAAAACTCAATTAATATGTCCTTTGATGGAAAATGTTTCAACATGAAAGTTGTGCGTCTCATCGAAACGGCTGATTTTGATATAAAAATCATCTTAATCTGAGGTCGTATGCAACCTGTGGAGGCAAAACAAGGTCAGAAACAGAAGCTGCACAGTCATTTCGGACCGACCGAGTTGATTGACTCGGTGAGACCGAGTTGATCCGGGAAGGGTACAAAGAGTTGGCAATGTTCACTCGGTGGGACCGAAAAACCCGAATCAGTGAGACCGAGTTGTTCCGGAAAATTGCCAAAGATTCCTGTCCGAGTTAGGTTAGGGTTTTTGATGTTTTGGACCGAAGTTTTAGTCCTTTTCTTGTATGGGAAGTCCGGCCGCCTCATAAATAGATGAGAGGTGATGGCTGATTGCACAAAACACAATTGATCAATTCATCTATCACTTTTTATCTTTTATCTTTTCTCCTTAACCCTAGTTCTTCTTCTTCTTATTGTTCACTCGTTCTTCGTTTGCAGGGCGGCGAACCTCGAGGCCCTTAGAGCGGTCAAGCCGACCTAGGGCAGCCCATAGCCGCCGTGCGTCCAGACCAGGTCCCTCCCGGGCGCGTGGGGTTTCGGGTCTACAAAAGTGCCCGCCGAATTGCTTGCGTACCGCGCTTCCAGACGGGTCTCCTTCGACGTGAGCTACGGTGCATCACCCTCGGCGTTGGAGTTACACGGTGACGTGTTCGTGTGCGAACAAGTTCATCAATTTTGAAACAAATTTCATGAAATTTGAAAAAAGCTCATCGAATTTGAGAAAAATGTTCATTGGATTTGAAAAAAAGTTCAGCGAATTTGAAACAAAGTTCGTCGAGTTTGAAACAAAGCTAATCGAAAGAGGTTCATCGATTTGATGAAAAGTTAACCGAATTAAAAAAAAGTTCTTCGAATTTGAAAAAAGTTCATCTATTTTTTTTAAAAGGTCGTTGAGTTTGAAAAGGTTCTTCGAACTTGTCAAAAAGTTCATCAATTTTGCAGAAAAAATTGATCTATTTTTTTTCTCGAACTTGAAAAAGAAAGAAAAAAGGAACAAAAAAGGAAAAAGCAGAAGAAAGAACAAAAGGACAAAAACATGTAAGGAACCACAACAACTGAAGTGGTCGGGTGGTTGTCGCGTCCTGCTCTGAACTCGCTCGTCCTATGATCGACTGACTCACGCACACTCTCCCCCCGTTAGTGAAATGAGTAGTATCGGGTGCTTGCGATTCTTCTAAGAGCAACTCTAGCAGACCCCGCAAAACGCCGGCCCGCAAAACGCGTTTGCAGTTCGCGCAAAACCGCTTTTGCGGGTCGGCGCGGGCTGGCACAGATGCAGACCCCCAAACGGATCCGTAAAAAGTATATTCGCGGAATATGCTTTTTTACGGGTCGGCTTTGCGGGTTCTGCTCGGGCACCAGCGCAATGACCCGCAAACAGAAAAACTGCAAATCTGAAATTTGTCATAGGGTTTCACAAACAAGTTCAAATTCAATGACATAAACAGTTTGCGCGCAAATAAAAGCGAAGTTCATTACGCAAAAGAGGGCATGCAAAGGTTTGCGCCCATGTCCGGCATCATCTTGGGGGTCGATCTTCACTCCGCGCCATGGAGTCCATCTTGAAGTTCATCGGTGCCACCGTAGCCATCTTCGTCGCTTGTTCCAACTCCCGCACCGAAATCATCCACATTGCCACCATATGGAGCAGAGAAAACATCACCGGAACTGGCACACGGACCGGCCGAGGCGACCATTCTCCTCTTCAAGATCTCTCTCCCTGCCATATCATGCCATGTTTTGGTGACGTCGTCCATGTCATTGCGGTTCATTGACATGATCTTGTTCTCTTCGGCGAGCAACAATGACATCGATTTGTTTTCAGAGGCGCGTGCTTTTCTCTCCTCAATGGCAGCTTTGCGCAGCCCCTCTTCCTTGAGCATTTGCCATTTTTCTTGCTTCTCTTTTGCCTTCTTTTCGGCCAACTCTTTCTTGATCTCCAACGACTTCAACAACATCAACTCGTTTGATTGCACCATGGAATCAATCTTCTCCCTCAAGTTCGATGCTTCTTGCTCTCTCTTCATCTTCTCTTTAGTCTTCTTGTCGCCATCGGGCTTGTGCAAATTTCTTGGGCCATCTTCATACATGTTTGTAAGTGAGCCTCTCTTTGGTGGGGATTCTTTATCGATCAACTTCCACTTCTCGCACTTTTGGAGCAACTCCCAACAATGCTCTAATTTGAAGAATCTGCCTTTCCGAAGCTTCCATGTCCTTGTATCTATGTTGAGCAATCTTGTCCTACACAATGTGAACAAAGTGATGCAATCATTTATCATGATACATTATGATGATGCACAACTTGAACAAAGGCAAAGCAAACTCACATAGTCGGACTCCACGGTGCCACTTGGAGGTGCATTGCGTACTTGCTCCAAGCAAGCTGCCCAACGGCTGCACATAGGCTTGATGTTCTCCCAACGACCTTGCAGCGACCGAAATGTGCGTGGAGTCCTATTGGGGTAGTTTTTAATAATGCGGAAGTATTGATCTTTGATCCTTTGCCAATATCTCTTGGCGGTTTGAGAAGTACCCGTGCATGCATCAAGAGACACCGCACTCCATGCTTTGATCAAAGCTTGATCTTCCAAGATCATGTAGTTCTTCGATCTTTGGCTTTTCCCAGTTTTTGCTTGTGATTGCTCAAACGCTTCCGCTTCGATCTCCTCCAACTCGTCCGCACAACCATGATCGTCCACGCCGCCCTCCGTTTCATTGTAGTCGAATGGTTCAAAAGGGGCTTGATCAATGTCAACCGCGTTCGTGTCCAACAAGTTCACAAACTCGGTTGTTGCATTCTTCGAACCACCGCTATAGCGAACGATAAAAAGTCACGAGCTATCGAGAACAATGGCGAAAAATGAAAGAGAATCATCGAAGACCGAAGAGATATACCTTCCGGCCATTTCGTCGAACACCTCGCTCGCGGGGGGAGCGGCACCGTTGAACGGCATCGCCGGAGCACCTCCTTGCGGGGGGATGGAGTGAGAGGTTGAAGAAGATGGCTTCCTTGAAGCCGAAACCTTCCTTCACTTCGCGCCCGCGGCCTTGCCGGCCTTCTCCGCCGCCGGCCGGGATCGCACTGCGGCATTGGCGCCCAGAGCGCGGGCCATCGCGGCGGGGGCAGCCAGATTCCCGCCCTGCACAACCACGTCGCCCTGCCGCTTGCGGGCAGGCGCGACGTGTGCTTGGGCGACGGTGGCGGGGCCAACATGGCCGGCGACGAGATCCGCCCGAGGGGAAGGGACGTGCGCAACCTCGACGGTGATGGGGGACAGCCTGGGGTCGTTCATGGCGGCGAGGGACGGCCGGGGAGGAGCAGTCGGAGCTTGCGGAGGGGGGGCAATGGTGGCGGAGGGTGCGGGGAGCGGGAAAGGGCGCGCGGAAATGTCCCTCCTGCCAAATCTCGTGCCGGATAGGGGTTGAGCTCGGGTCGGCCTCCCAGCCTGTGAAGATAGAGGTTGGGGGAGAAGATTTGCCGCGCCCCGCAAAAAATTTTAAGGGCTGGTGTGGGATGCGGAGTCTGATCGTGCAGATTTTTTGGCCCCGACCCGCAATTTGACGGTTATTTTGCGGGCCGGGGCATTTTGCGGGGTCTGCTAGAGTTGCTCTAAGCCCACCTGCACCCTCTCATCTCATTAACAATAATGTTGAAGAAACAAACCTCAACAAAAAACTGATCAAAAAAAAAACCTTAACAGAAAAGCATGATTCTTTTTAAAGTAGTAATATCGTAAAAAGTACAAAAAAACTAAAACATGGCGACATCAATCAATCAAATATACTAGAGGCTAGCACATTTCACCACGCTGTTCTTCACTCGTCGGATTAAGTATTTTTTTTCTCTAGCAGATAATCATGGTCGGTTATTTTTAGTTATGTTATGGTATAATTTTTTCTCATTCGTGCCAGGATGCCACTAGATAAGATATTTGTTCCGGGAGCAGAGTGGGGCTCTCCGGTATGCAGTTGTAGTGTCCTTATACATTTTCGCCTCGATGTCAACTGGTGGTCCGTGTGTTAATCCCTTGGGAGTTTCTATTTTCATCTTGAAACTGTGAAATTGTTGCTGTAGCCTTCATACATTTTTTTCCACTCACTCCACTATTATATTATAAAATGCAGGCTATCCTATTTTATCTGAATCAGTATGTTGAATCAAAATATGTTCATGGGTTTTTGATATCTTGGCAAAAGCATGAATTTTAAAAATATTTTGGAATTTCAAAAATTCATGGATTTCAAAAAATTTGCAAATCTAAAAGGAATTTCGCAAATTTTAAAATGTTTGTAAACTTTAAAAATATTATTGGGTTAAAAATATTCATGAATTTTAAAAAATATTTAGAGTTTTTAAAAAATATATGTGGGGATTAATTATAAATATTTATGAATTAAAATTTCAAAAAACCTCAACCAACTACCCACACCGTTACAGGCGGGCCCAGCAACCCACAACCCTCGATGCACTAGAAGACTCCAAATCTAGAGAGCTTAGAATCAAAATAGACACAAACTTTTCACGTGTTTGCAAAATTTCATCCAAATATAACATTCGAGGTGCTCAAAGTTATTTCTGGGCGAAACTTTGTTAGCATCTAAAACATTTTAGCATATTTGATGTTAAAAAAGTTTATATTTTTTTGGAAATTTTTACTATTGATTTTAAAATTATTGTTCATCTCGGTGTAGTAAACCCAAGTGTACAACCGAGAATGGGGCAAAGAGGAGGACGATCCCGATTCGGTTGCAATATATTTTAATGATGCATGGTTGTATGAAAGATGAATATTTAAATTAATAAGATTGATGTATAACTCAAAAATATTTATTAAATACAAGCGGCATGATATAAAGAAAATTTTTTTCATGCATGTTGAGTGAGCCCCTGATGAAATGGCATATGTGGTAAGAGCAACTCCAACAGTTCCCTATATCTAAAATAACCGCCGATTATGCGAAGTCGGGGCAAAAACCTCTTCGACAGTCCCGTAAACTAGCTTTACCTTTAGAGGATCCCGTAAAGAGGTCTTTTCTCCCTGCTGATTTATGAGAAGATGGTCTTCCCATATCTTTTTGGTGGGATTGCAACCACCTGAAACTTCCGCACGCCGACCGCAGGAACACCGCCGCCCCGTCGGAACTTAACCGGAAAGTAAACGCGCCGCTGTCGCCCGCACAGTAAAACCAACCGCTGCCGCTGCCTTGCCCGAGCCGTCGCCCGCAGACGTCACCCACCTCCGCCCCGCGCCCGCGCCACCGCTTGCGCCCGCCGCCATGGCCTCACCGGTGGCTATAGCACCTCCTGCTGGTGTCACTGACCGGTGGGTCCCACCAATTATCTACTTTTTAAAATTAAAAGTAAACAAATGCATTTATGGGAAGAATATTAGGGAACTGATAAAAGTTACTTTCGAAAAACTTCCTTTATCTTTGACGGGAAGGCCAAAAAACTACTTTCATGGGAAGATTTCTAAGGGACCTGTTGGAGTTGCTCTAAGGTGGGATGTGTGCATGGTGAGATAAATATAAAGGGAAGCACTAGAATGAGATGTAAGATGGCCGTTGGATCTAGTACTAGGCCATGCATGGTTCTTTGATTGCTTGCTAATAACTGCTTCCGGTTAATTAGTATGCACGACACCCGCGCTAATTAATCCTGAAACATGAAGCCCTCAGATTGCACGCAATCAAAGTTTGATTCCAATTTAAATGGAGCTCAATCTGGAAGATCAAATGCCCTGAGAGAGTTAAGCAGTTTTTGTGGAGACTTGCTCACAATAGCCTTCCGCACCGTCTGAGTATTTCTCCGCGGGGCATGGAAGTGGATACACTTTGCCCAGTTTGTGGTCGTAAGGATGAGGATGGGGCGCACATTTTCTCAAGATGTAAGCATGTCAAACCACTATGGAGGGAGTTGCAGTTGGAGCAAACTAGAATTCAGTTTCTTGATGAGGTGGGTGCGAAGGAGCTAGTCACCAGAAACCTAGCACTGCCAGAGGACAAAAGACTCTGGGTGTGGTGGGATACAAGAAATAGTAGAATGCTCTGGGTGTGGTGGGATACAAAAAATAGCGGGTGTGGTGGGATACAAGAAATAGTACAATGCTCTGGGTGTGGTGGGGTACAAGAAATAGTAGAACACCCTAGCAACACAGGAGGATGGGGTTTCATTGTCCGTGACAGTCAAGGACATGCGCTTGGGGCAGGCGAGGGATACATGCTGCACGTCTAAGACCCTCTACATGCAGAGGCAATGGCGTGTCTTGAGAGCTTGCAGGCTGCCCAGGCATGGGGTATATCAGAAGTCCACGTTGAAACAGATGCATCCCAGCTTGTGCAAGCGCTTCGGTCGGACGACGAAGATATGGCGATAAATGGTGTTATCTTCAAGGAGATTAAATATTTTACTCGGCTAAATTTAATTTTTTTTCCGTATTACTTTTTGCCCAAGGGCATGTAATAAAGTTGCAGACGCTCTAGCGAAGTATGGTGCAGGCGCAGGGCTATCATTCCCAGCTTTATGGCCAAATGGTGCCCCTGATTTTGTGCAAAACTTTGTAGCCAGCGATGCTGCTGAGCTCTTTGGTTAATGGAATAAATATGATTCCAGTTTAAAAAAAGTTTGATTCCAGTTTGCTTCTGATTTAGTGCTTCCATCTATGATACCTTCCAGGATTGATACTTTTGTTTTCTTAACACAATCTATTTCCCACATATGTGCTTCCATAAACTCAATATAATTTTGCTTCAACAATAGCCAAAGTAGTTTTTGTCTAACAGAAATTCATTAGGAAATATGTGCCCCACTATAAATGTTTACTCTGTATCTTCAATGAAGCAAGAGTTTGTTTCTGGCGACCAGAAAATTTGTTTCCATTGAAAGGAAATTTGCATCAATGGTCAACAATTAAATATGTTTCCACTCAAGCATAAAATGGTTTCCACGGTACCAACTAGATTGTTTTCAAATGAACAAAAATTTGCTTCTAAAGAAAAAGTAATCTGCTTCCATCCATATAAAAGCCTAATACAATTAAAACAGAAAAAATTAATCTTATCCAAGGTCCATGTCTAAGAGACTAAGATGTCTAGGAAGCGAGGGCATTCTCTTGGGCCGCGGCTGCACAATAGGGAATGTGTAGGCGAAGGATCACCAATGAAAGTTGTCGCCATTGTGGTGACAGCAAGCAGCAGGGCTGCAGATGCAACCGATTGACCACTTGGTTTTCATGGTTGCGTGAGCTAGAGCTCACACACTCTAGCATGTGCTACAATGCGTCCATGTTGTTTAGTCGGTGGAGTACTTAGGAAAATGCCACCCTCAAGGGCGGCCTTAATCGTGGTCTCCACCCTTGTCTCCACCACCTCCTCCACTGCCTTGAGATCGACACCGTCAACATAGTGAGGAGGGGACAATACGACATGCTTAAGAAACTAGTGAAACGTGGTTGGCATCGTTCGGCGCAAAGCATCTGCACAACACGAAGCAACAATTTGATCTATCACAACATACATGATAGGCAATGGAAGCATAATAATATTGAGATGAAGAGAAAAATATATGTTGTAGGGAACATATTCACAACATGAAAGTAGGAAGCATGGCTTACACAAAAAGCAATGAGTCAATCTTTCACACCATACATGCAGCTTTCCTTCGATTTAAATGGTGTTTGCTTCGTTACAGTATGTTTCACTTGTTCTTCTCAACTGAGAATGTCTGCCCATGTCCAGGTTTGGCTACTGGAGTTCTGAATCTTGCCATTGTTGCTCCTCAGGTTGACCCCTTATACCTAGAATGATCTCTTGTGTCATGCATAGTCGCTGAACATGTCCTGACCTTTACGACTGTCGACCGCATTCTACTTTGCAGATAGTAGTGTCACTCGGAGCAAGCCCATGGGACAAGCCTTTGGGGGGGAGGGAACGTCCCTGCCTTCGCCCTGGCCTCGGTCTTCTCGCTGGCAGCTGGAGTGCTCGCGGTGATCAAGCTGCCCAAGCTGTCGAACAACTACCAATCCGCCGGCTTCCACATGGGCTAAACCCCGGAACCCAGAGCCCGAAGCCTGCTGCTGTGTGATGTTCAGTGCCAACACTGCTAAACCTCACCCTCATTTTGACATTCGTTTACATATGGAGATGATCCCCCCCCCCCTCTTGTTAGATACACAGTAATAAGATTAAAGATGAGATAGAGATTAGGATAGAGAGGTACTTTTTAGGCCTGTGTGTATACAAGTGTCCCAACTTGTAAAAGATGTACATTTTCTTTGTACTGTATATTATTGAAGATTGCAAAACTGAACTGGAAAAAAAAACTCATCAAAAAATCAAATTGAATACAGACATCTAGCCATAGATGTGTTCCAATTTTGAAAGCTCAAGCATCAGACAACTCAATTGATACTAATGAAATGGGTGTGTATAGGTCTCAGTCGACTGAGACTTAACTAAGTTTCAGTCAAGTGCATATAGTATGGAAAACGCTTAAATCCATCCGGCTGATTTCTAGGAGAGAAATCAGCCGCTTCGTCTGCATGCCACGCGTCCACTCACGTTGTGCATGGCTCGGTGAACTGCCTAGCACCACGTACCGCATCTTTCTCCTCAACAAATCTTATCCTCACGTGCTTCTTCCTCCCGCTCGTACTTTCTTTTCTACACGAACGCCATGGCTTCTGCTAGCTCTGTGTGACCCGTCTCCTCCTCCTCCTGATCGGTGTTTGTAAGACGGCCTAAGGCTTTTGCTGCAAGCCTATCGTGGGTGAGCGCAGGGCTGCGAAGGCCGCCGGGGCTTCGATGGTGGCGCTACCGCGTGCAAGGCGTGCTGCCAGAGGGCGTCAACGTGGTCACCAGGTTGCAGTATCATCCTTCCTGCAAGGGGTCGCACGTGCTCCGATGGAGCTCCATCGAGCTGCACGATGCGCGATGGAGCTACAATGGAGCTTCATCGGTGCTACGATGAAACGCTCGCCGGACTGCCGAAATATCTCCGGCAATGGAGCATCACCGACGCTGCGATGGAGCATCGTTGGGGCTACCGGGACATCGCCGGTGCCGCAATGAAGCATTTGTCGGACTGGCGGAACATCACCGGCGCTGCAACCGAGCATCATCGGCGCCCTGATGGTGCATCGTTGGACTGCCGGGACATCGCCAGTGCTCCGATGAAGCATTTGTCAGACTACCGGAACATCACCAGCGCTGCGATGGAGCATCGTCGGGCTGCCGGGAAATCGCCGGTGCTCCAATGAAGCATTTGTCGGATTGCCGGAACATCACCGGTGCTGCAATCGAGCATCACTGACGCTCGATGGAGCATCGTCGGGCTGTCGGGACATCGTCGGTGCTGGAATGAAGCATTTGTCGGACTGCCGGAACATCACCGGCGCTGCAATGGAGCATCACCGACGTTGTGATGGAGCATCCTCGGGCTACCGGAACATCGCGGGCTTTCCTTTGTTTGCGTACGCTTCGGCCCAATCTCCCAAATCGACCCATCCTCCAAATCAACCCAAATCGACTCGTCCTGCCCTCACTCGACCTCCATCGCCCCCCAATCGCGACGTGCCCTCGACGCCGCTGCCGCCGCCAACCACCGCATACCCCGCCTGCGCCCCAACCACCGCCAACCACCCTCCACCCTGGCCACTGCCGCCTTCGCCCCTAACACTCCACTGCAGTCTGCAGCGCCGCCGAGCACCCAACTGACATAGATCTAAGCCGCCGCTGACCGGACCTGTGGCCGAGCCACTCCACCGCCGACCACGCTCCTCTGCAGAATGCTCCATTGCTACAACTGTACTCCGTGATCTTCCTCTCCCAAGAAGGACTTGTCACCCCAGCAGCGAACGGGGCCGCCTCCTCCACGTTCTCTCCCCCATGCAGCGGGAAGTCCGTCCCCTCCCGCGAGAAGCTCTGCCTCCTCAACATCCTCTCCTGATGGTAGACTTCTGCCCTGATTTTTTTTTGTTACTGATGTTTACCCTGAACTTGTTTATGATGGTAGCTCTCCCACGTTTTGTCTTACTATCGTTATAATCTTTGATTTATTTACAGTGCATTTTTTAAGGCGATGTTACAATTAGGAATTCCTTTCCAGCCTACTGATCGAACAGGTCCAGTTTACCTCTCAAGAAATTTGGCAACTAGTTGAAGCGTAGTATCTTGATAATCAACTAAAATTGTCCACTAGGATGACTTTTTCTCACCATTTAAAATTGATAATCAACTAGCAATTTACAACTAGAATCGAAGCAATGCTACTTTTACTCACTCCTTAAAAAAATGTTACTTGTACTGAATTTATCGGGTATTATACTGTGTATAAATAAGCGTAGTATCTTGCGGATTGTTATGTAGATGGTTTGAAAACTTCTTTCTGGGTAATTTAGAAAAGTCAAAGCACTGAACGGCATGTCATAGATGATTATAGCGGGCTTTTAGATCCAAGGACAATGACAATTGGTGATTAACAAGTGCATACCTTAGAGTTGTTAACACCTGGCTAAGTTTTTTAGTTGACCTTCAGAGCTCATTTTAATTTGAGATGAAACAAAACTAGTTATTTTAAGCCTTCAGCCCACTTGCTCTGTCCACCTAGCTAAATTGTTTGATGCCTCAAAGTAGTAGCTTGTTTTTTTTTGTGAAATCTGATTTGTGGACAGAACAAATGTTATTTTTTATTATATAGATAACTATATTCTCATGGATGATGTAGCACATGGCCATGCAAAGCTTCTGTTCTTAAGATTAAATTTACCTATCATGGTTGATTGCTTAACAATATGCTTCTATGTGTGCAGCTGTAAGTTGATAAGTCTGGCAAAAGAAGCAACGCGACCACAAGCAAGCTGAGGAGGTAATATTCATATTTCTCTTGGCTATTGCTAAGTGATACTATTTCTATGTTTTTGCTGTGTTTATTTGTTCCATTTGATTTGTCTCCTATATGCATATTATTTAGGATGTAACTTTTTTACCTTCAATTGTTTGTTGTACAGTCCCCTGGTTCTTTAGTTTTGATATAATTTGTACTATCTTATAATGGTTCATTTGAACTGTAGTGAAGTAGATAGGTGCTCGCATGTTAGTCGCCTTTGATGACATTTTGACTTGGTCTTTCCTCTACTTCAAGTACCTCTACTTTGAGCACGTTGCTCAATCCAAGGCAAGTTCTTTATCCAATTTTCTCCTTACAAATAATGTCTAATATTTTGAACAATTACACTGTGTTATCTGTTATGTGCATGTGGGGGAGAGGATGTGTACGGATCTGACGAGCAGCAAGATTACAGGGGTGGATATATGTCTGCAGTAGAGTTCCTATTTGAGCCTAATGCACTATGATGCGGTGGCTAGTACTCTGGTCTGAGTCATGTTCAGGTCATATGCATCTCCTTTATTCTTTACTTCACTGTTGTGTTGTCTGGTTCAATTTGAAGCTTGTTCTTCCCCAATGAATTTCTAGAGAGTTCATCTGCCTTGATCTGCCCGGTCCGGCTGCCGGTTGCCACATGGGAGGCCAGACGCCCCCGTCCCCTCGAGTTCTGGTCGCGCCCCCTCGAGCATATCTGTGCCCCCTTGATCTGGCCCATGTAGCCGATCCTCAGCGGCGCCAAAATATTGTAGCGTGCCCATCTGTTCAAGCGAAGGACAACTAGCTAGCCAAGCAGTCAGTATTGGTGCAATTTGCTGATGGCCCGCTGCTTGCACGCGTCGCTCTAAGGCCCTCGTGAAATCAAACAAAAAAAAACGCATCATTCAGTCTCAGGGTGGAGCAAAAGAAAAACCCGCATCGCTCAGCCATTTTTGCTACCGATTAACTCATGTATAAACAGATAATCCTACAGTAGTAGGTATATAAACGGATAATCCGACAATAGTGAGAACTGGACTGAAAGTTATTGTAATATCTTATATTAGAAAAAAGTTTTATGTTGGCTGTTAGAGTTACAGAGGACCATTCCATGATTTAGATTTAATATGCTACCGATGGAAAATAGTTGAACTGATAGTGTTTTGCATATCTGAGCCACATACATTGTCCAAAAAATATAGGACAACAAGTCCAAATTATAAGTGACCCGGGGAGGATAAAGTGACATGGATGACTGATTAGAAGATGCAATGGCAGTGGGCGTGATGGATGAAAAAGAGCAGAGTGTTAGAAGAAATAATGAGGTGATAAGGTCTCGAAATGTTCATTATCTCATGGAAGTTATTAATGTGCTATGTAGCCAAAAGGTTAACAAACATATATATGTGCATGTACTCTAGGTTGGCCATTTGAAACATGTTCAAGAACATGTTATTAGTTGGTAATAATTATAGTTCATTGTTTATTAATAAATCTCATTGCTGCAGTGTACTTTTGATGAACTCTGATAGTGATTATTGCCTGTCCACGTACAGATAATTTTAGGGCTTCAGAATTTTGACAGAAGCAATGTTGGATCTGCTGTCACAGATGTACATACAGTGTGGTACATTTTTTTCATGCTCTATTACTGTTTGGCTCTTCCACATATATGAAATAATGTTGAAGTTCTGATTTCGGTTGATGGACGACAAGTGAATGATGTAAATGAAACATTCATGGACATGAGTTTCTTGAAACATATCTGAATTGTAGTTTTGAGTTCTTCGCATGTTACATAGGGAAGTAGAAGAAAAATTGGTTATATCATGTGTTAGGGATGTTCCCTAAATTGGTCCAAGACTTCATTTTCTTCAAGCATGAATAAGAAGAAACAAATAAAATGGCAAGTGGACAGACTGATCCTGTGTTGCTGCTGATGCTACTTCTTTTCCTGTCATCATCTTTGCTGACCCTCCTCTACACGCTATGCTGATGGTGGTGGTGCTGCTGCCGAGCTGCGCCTCCTCTTCTCATAAGAGTCGTTCTTTTGCTGATAGATAGAAGCACTAGATTGTGCCTTTATTAGTCGCATATTTATATTTAGCATGCAGATGCACTTTGGACTAACCTGGAATCTCACTTTACTTTTTTCAGCTCAACATTATAAAGAAAGCCTTGAACACATCTCATGAAGGCTTGACAAGATCTTGAAGTGTTGGAGGTTTGGCAAGATCTGCAAGGCGTCCATACTTGGTTTTTTTCTACCCATTTGGTGTTTGTTTCAGCACATAAGCTGATTTGGATGTGTAGCACATCTAGAAACATGTCCATTTTTTCTTTTGTGGCACAACATCCTTAATGCATCCAGAAACATGTATTTGGTCGCTTATCAAATGAAGCTTAAGGTTTTGGATGTGGCTATTATGTAACTTTGATTGAAAAGTAAGTATATCTGAGCTGTGATATCTGTCCTAATTGTCCAAACATACTGAATGTATATTAAATTAGGGATAAGCTGCGTAGAACTTTTTTTAGTGAAATCAATGTGATGGCATGTTAACTGCCGGGTTAACATGTTTCTGCCGGCAGATTAATTGCCGGTGACTGTAGTTCCCGTGTCATGATCAATCTGCCGGGAGAAACATAACTGCCGGCAAATAAAATAGACAGGGCAGACAAATTGCTGGGAATAGTTTATCTGCCGGGACAAGTAATCCCCGGCAGCCATTCTTGTGGCAGTTCTATCTGCCGGGAGAAACTTCCTCCCGGCAGTTTATCTGCCGTCTTTAGTGCATTCTCCCGGCAGAATACATGTCGTTGCATCCGTGCTGTGGCGTAGTGCGTGGTTGGCATCGTTCGGTGCAAAGCATCTGCACAACACGAAGCAACGATTTGATCTATCACAACATACATGATAGGCAATGGAAGCATAATAATATTGAGATGAAGAGAAAAATATTTGTTGTAGGGAACATATTCACAACATGAAAGTAGGAAGCATGGCTTACACAAAAAGCAATGAGTCAATCTTTCACACCATACATGCAGCTTTCTTTAAATTTAAATGGTGTTTGCTTCGTTACAGTATGTTTCAGTTGTTCTTCTCAACTGAGAATGTCTGCCCATGTCCAGGTTTGGCTACTGGAGTTCTGAATCTTGCCATTGTCGCTCCTCAGGTTGACCCTTATACCTAGAATGATCTCTTGTGTCATGCATCGTCGCTGAACATGTCCTGACCTTTACGACTGTCGACTACTTTGCAGATAATAGTGTCACTCGGAGCAGGCCCATGGGACAAGCTCTTGGGGGGAGGGAACATCCCTGCCTTCGCCCTGGCCTCGGTCTTCTCGCTGGCAGCCGGAGTGCTCGCGGTGATCAAGCTACCCAAGCTGTCGAACAACTACCAATCCGCCGGCTTACAATCCTCATTTTGACATTCTTCCCCCTCTGTTAGATACAGTAATAAGATTAAAGATGAGATAGAGATTAGGATAGAAAGTGTCAGCCCCAAGTTGTAAAAGATGTACACTTTTTTTGTACTGTATATTATTCAAGATTGCAAAACTGAACTGAAAAAAAAAACTCATGAAAACATCAAATTGAATATAGACATCTATCCGTAGATGTGTTCCAATTTTGAAAGCTCAAGCATCACACAACTCAATTGAAACTAATGAAATTTGCCGACATAGTCTAAGTTTGTTCACACGATCAACAGAATTGAAATAAATGCAAGATTACTAAAATCTAATGAAAAAAATCCAATCGAAGCCTTATGCTGAAGCTATTTATCATATCTAGTCGCTGTAGAAGCTACTTGTGTTCTTCTTGCCGTCCTTGTTGGTTTTCTTGTTCCTCCGCCTGCGCCGGTCGGCCTCCTCAACCCGCCGGAAGGCGCGCTCCAGTGTGTCCACCCGCTCAGCCAGGGCCCCGATGAGCTCGCACTGCTGTGCGCTCCGTTCGCACAGCGCCGCCACCATCTCCATCAGTTTCTTCGCGTCCAGCCCGTCGGTGGTCACCGTCTTCTTCTCCTCCTGTGCCTGTTCTTGCTGTTGCTGCTGCGCTTTGGGTGGTGCATGGTCCTCCTCGCCGGTGAAGACGTCGCCGTCCCCCGTCAGCACCATCTCCCACTCACCCTCCGCCTCCGAGGCCTTCTCGCCTTCCGCCACCAGTTCGGTCTCGGTCTGCCCGGCCTCGTCGACGACGACGGGACTCGCTGCATCAACCTCCATCGCTGCCATGTCGGTTGTCTCGGCAGCCAGAAAATCCGACGCAGTATTGTCCTCAACCGGCAGCTCCGGCTCCATCCCGCTCTCTGCTTCTTCCTCTGCATCCTGAACTTTCGGCGCATCGGCGGTCACCACCGCAGGCGCGGCCTCGAGCGCGTCAACAGCGTCCTGGAGCGCGAGCACGCGCCTGGTGACCCGCCTCCGGTACTCCCGGGCGCCGCGCACGCCGTCGAGGCGCAGCAGCAGCCGCATGAGCTCCTCCCCGAGGCCGATCCGTGCAAGGGCGTCCGCGCGGAGCGCCTCCGCCTCGGAGGCCACCCTCGCGGCCACGGCCTCCGCCAGCCGCTCCACCATGCGCACCTCCCGCACCATGCGACGAGCGAGCAGCCCGCGCACCGCCGCCTGCACCCTCACCGCGGCTTCGTCCGCTGAAGGCGCCGGCTTCCTCGGCACAGCTGGCGGAGAGTTGGAGTCGCCCGTGACCTCAATCTCGAAGTAGTCCGGGCAGCTCTTCGGGGACCCGCTGCTGGGCCTGGGACGCGCCGTGGTCCGTGCGGCCGGCTCGGCGGCGCCGAAGCCAGGGAAGAAGGCGTCGTCGTGCCGCGCCGGGGCCCTGCGGCGGGCGGGGCGCAAGCACTCCGTCATCAGCTGCTCGGCGTCGTGGAAGAAGGCATCGGCGGCGGCGGGGTAGCCATAGCCGTAGTCGTACGGGTCGTAGCCAAAGAACGCCATTGATCCGCGGCAGAGATTGGGAGAGATCGATCTAGGTGGTTGTTGACCTTTGTCTGGCTATGCGCACGATTATGTTGGGATTCTGTTGTTGACGGCCGAGCAGAGGGTGTTTGTAGAGGAGGGACGAACGCGGTTCAAGAAGGAGTCGGAGTATTCTGGATAATGCTTGGGGAAGGGGCTCGAAGCATCGGGAATATAGCGCCGTACCAGGGCCGGCCCATATATAGGAGCGAAAATATTAAGGAGGTTGCGCTGACCCTTTCAAACAAGAAAACTCGAACGTGTCATTTGATTCCAAGGGATCAGAAAACCATGTCGTTTGGTCCGCTGTGTACGTGGACCTTGTCCACATCCTTTGTTCATCTCTGTAAATTCATAGATCATCCATAGTGTTCATTTACTTACCTCTAGACTCTAGTATTTCCCACATCTTTTGGTTTCAAATATTGCATGCATTTTTCCCACATATATCCCTCGAATCACATCTTCATTTCTATTTTTTAAACAGATCTTTCTAATTTAAATATTTTTTAATGTCCCTAGTTTTTCAGGTTTTAGTTGCATGAGATGTCACCAAGTTTGGTTTTTCCTGACTTGTCGCCATGCCATCTACTTTCGTGGCTCAAACCACCTTTTTATGTGCGCCGTAGTCAAAACCGCCGTAGCGTATATATGGCTATAAGAGGAAATAAATTAGTGATACCTAAAATGCAAGAAATGCTAACAGGGGAAAGTTTTGGACCAGATCCCAAGCTCAACATGTGGCTATGATTGCTACCTCCACAAGATTGTTGCACATGACAGCACTGTTCTAATCCCAGGATTAGAATATTTATTTGGATCACAGCAGCCCCTATAAGGGCCCAACAGGGCCCTCCCGAACTCCTGAACTGCCGCCGGCCCGACCAACGGGATCCCAAGGCCGCCCCGACAAGATCCACCTGATCCTCCCCCGATCCCGATCCGAGCCGCCCCAGCCCCCCCTCATGGCTCCTACCCTCGATCCCCGTCCTCCCCCTGTTGTTCGCCGCCCTTTCCAGCTCCTCGCCGGCCGGATCCGGCGCCTCCCCTCCATCTCAAGCTCCTCGCCGACCGGATCCGGTGCCACCCCTCCGTTGCCACCTCCTTTCCGACAGCAGGCGCGGGCGAGCGAGCGACGGCGGACGCCGGCGCGAGGGAGCCCGCGTCGCCTGGAGCCGGTGAAGCCGCCGGATTTCTGAGACGAACGGCCGCCATGGACTTCCGGAAGCCTCCTCATCGGTCCATCCTCACCGCCCAACGGATTAGAAGAGCAGATGACGGCCCTGACGCAAGCTACGACGAACGCCACGGCCAAGGAAGCATCTCGGCGGCGGAGGCCGCATCAGTGACGCCTTCAAATCTAGCAAAGGTAGATGAACTTCCTCACTCTGCTTGCCTTCTCCTTCAATCTTGCCTTGCCTGACCTTTTCTTCGTGCAGATGAACTTCGCGCCCTTTGCAAGACAAGGATTGCCATGCAATTCCTCTCCTAGCTCCCCGACGAATTGCTCTCAAGGTGGCCTATCTACTGCTGGAAAAAGGTTGGCCGAACTTCTAGCCAGGGTATGGTTGAACTTCCTTCTGACTATTATTTTCTTATAGCCATGTCAAGTTCTGGTAGTGTGAAAAGCCATGTGAAGTTCTGGCAGTGTGTGAGCCTCAGTCCAGGCTACAAAACAGTAGAAGATCTACCTGCATTCACATGTGAAAAGCCATGTGAAGTTCAACTAGTAAGTGAGCCTCAGTCCAGGCTACAAACAGAAGAACCCTTGCCTGCATTCACATGTGAAAACCCATGTGAAGTTCAACTAGTAAGTGTGCTAGAGTTCAGGTTGGTACGTAACTGGAAGTGTGCAAAAAATAAAAGGAAAAAACATACATATGATCACATGAAGGTCAAGTTGGTATGAACTAGTGGTTCAAGCATTCAAAGTCATGAAGGTTCAGTCTTTTTTTTACTGTAGACAGTATTTCCCCTTTGCAAACAAGAAGTTCAGGGTGTCGATAGTGCTCAGTTCAGGTACATATAAGTAATCAAATAGTGTAGAATTAACAGAATGTGAGGTTCATTCTGTGAAGGGTGCTAAGTTCAGGTACAAAAGTATTAGCAGATGCTCAGCTCAGTTAAGAGTGTGATGCCTGTCCTAGGGGAAAAAATATGTACATGAACACCACTTTTATATCAGAAGTTCAGGCTGCAAATAATGCTAAGTTCAGTTACAAAGGTATAGGCAGATGTAACTTGTGTGCTAATAAACATTTTTTTCTTTTATGTCAGCAAGACGAGAGATGAATGAAGAAGCATAGAAGTTCCCAGCACCAAGTACACAATCCTAAGCCTGTACGCGTTGAACCACCCACTCAATGGGTCACATCACAAACGCACCAACATCATTGCCAACCTGCTCCAGTCCAAAAATGGATGACACCCGAAACACATGGAAACTTCCAAGATGCTGGGTCACATCACTATCCGCACAACTTTGTGCCTCCACCTAATTGGGTGACGCCGGAAATCCCCCGCGGATTCTTTGTATCCACCAGCAGACTCCAAAGCACGCCCATGGAGGAGGGGGTTAGCTCAAGTCCTGCTTGTAACTCTGGAGGTTATGCTGGTGTGCCTCATCAATGGCAAAGCGAAGCAACTAAACAGGATCGCACGACAAATCCAACAGGAACACACACACGGAGGAGAGTGCTCTGCACACACTACAAAAAAATACACTTCCGTGATGATACGTGTTTGTCACAGTAGGTCACGTTTTCTGTCATGCATGTACATCGATGACAAATTTATGACCGAATCAAGATAGTCATACCTGTGCTGTCGTAGAAGTGTTCCATGACATTACCAAAATTATCATCACGGAAGTGTCCACTTCCATAACGATAAATCGTGTGTCACAGAAGTGCTTTCGTCAAGGGTGACCGACACGTGGCATCCACCGTAACGGAATGTCGTTAAGCTATCGGGTCCGGTTTTGGATTCGATAACCCGTTAATAGCCCCGACCAATGGGGATTTTCCACGTGTAAAATCATCATTGGCTGGAGGAAACACGTGTCGGCTCACCCTTGGGACAGATGTCATCCACTCATTGGACCCAAAGCGCCTATGATACATTGACACGTGGCACGGCCCAACAGAGGCCCATTCCTGTGAAAAGGCCGGCCTGTTTGACTTGGTCAAAAGGTGGTGGGCCGGCCCACGGCAAGCCTGTTAACGACCTGTTCGCATATAGCACATTTACAGCCCGCTAACCCAGGGCCCGTTTACGGCCTATCCGAATTAGGCCCAGTAGCGTCATCTGGGTCGTCCAATATAATTCCAGCCCGTTTTAACTTCCAGCCCATGTATGGCCCATGACGTCTTTCGACCCATATGAGGCCCTCAGTAACTTTGGCCCATTAACGGCCCGTGGTAAAACTGGCCCGTAATGAACAATGTATCACTTTATACCCATTAACGGCCCGTGGTAAAACTGGCCCGTAATGAACAGTGTATCACTTCATACCCATTAACGGCCCATTATTCAGTTGGGACGTTTCCAGCCCATGTTATCTTTCGGCCTTCTCAGGGCCCATTTATTCTTGGGCTCATTTTCAGCATTCGTTTACTTACGGCCCGTTACCGTCATTTTCTGCTTGTGGGCCAAATTCAGCCCGGGGTTACAGTCGGCCCGTTTGTGGCCCGTTAATACGTTGGGCCGTTTTTATAGCATCATCAAATACGGCCGATTAACGACGGCCCGTTATGGTCGGCCCATGAACGGACGATTTCAACTCTAGCCCATTTACGGCCATAATGTGGTCTGTTATTGGCCCATGTTTGGCCAACCGATCATACGGCCCGTAGAAGGCCCATTGATGATACGGCCCGTAGAAGGCCCATTGTGTCTACGGCCCGTATAAGGCCCATTGTTTCTACGCCCTGTAGAAGGCCCATTGTTTCTACGACCCTTAGAAGGCCCATTGTTTCTACGGCCCGTAGGAGGCCCATGTTAACTACAGTAAATATGTAGCCCATGGTTAATGTGGCCTAGTTTTAAAAAATAGGTTATTGCGGCCACTAGCAAATCGCAGAAGAACTGCACTGACTACAAGAAAACAAATAAACAAGACAATAAGGAAATAAATAAGCAAGCAACTTACGCTAGGCTATCACGGCTATTACACATATTACATCCACTGGGCATCAAAGTTCGCCACCAGTGCAAATATAGGGAACGCCCTACACTATACAAAAGGAAGGTTGGCATAAAAGTTAACAGTCTAGCAGATAAATGCACCACCAGAAGTTCAGACGCTCAGTTCATTTGACCTGACTGTTACGTTTTCATGCTGTATTGTCCGATGGAGCACCATAACCTTTGCCTTCAGTTCTCCTAGGCTCCTGAACAACATAGCAAATGTCCGATAGTCTGGTTTCAAAACCATGCATATCTTGACAACATCGAACAATGTCTCTCCTTGTTTCACAAAGGGTCTCTGTTAGGTAATGGACTTGTGTCTGGAGCGCAGATACAACATTGTTTTGAGATTGCATATCTTGATCATGAGGCAGTTTGGACGAGATTGCCTTAACAACCAAGCCAACATTACGCAGGAACGTGCTTTTGGCACTGTTAGTGGACAGGTACTGACCCACTGCAGCAAGAGCTGACGTTGCGGTTATAGTTGCCTCGCCACCTTCAGAAGGTGGCGGTTCCATCATTTTTTCCATAGCTCGCTGAAAATTTCAGGTTTTACATTAGTAGTACCAGAACAGAAGTTATTAAGGAGGCAGCAAAACCAAACAAAATAGCTTTGGTCTATATACAGAACTTATTCTGGTGAACCCATGTAAAATAATAGTTGTATTTTATTGCAAAGTACATAATAAAACCAGGTTCCAAACATATGACCATGTACCATCGCTAATGTATTGTCTATTTCTTCACATTGTATTGAGGGCTAAGAATAAAGAGACGAAGTTTATAATACGGTAAGCATAGTATGACATCATTCATATCACAAAACAACTGAGAACACACAAACAGGCAATTGTAACGTTATGTGGGCAAGTCCAGCACGGAACTAGATTACAGGTCAAGATCAAAGGAACATCACTCCTCTCTTTTAAACCTTGTAAGGTGCAATGTTACGCTAAGACAATTGTGTATAAAGTTGAAAAGAGTAATAGACATTGGCTGCAAACCATGCAGTTCAAGGCATAAGTCAGAGTAAGTAGCAGTTAAAAGGCATGAGGATTAAGGACTTACAATAGCGGCTTTGACTGGTGTAGTCATGCCCTTCTTCTTGCTGGTGTGACAGTCCTTGAAGATTTCCACAGCATTTGGTTCAGGTACTTTTTGGTCCTTGCCACTACTGGAATCAGCTAATTTGCCATCTGCCAGCTCTTTGCCGTCTGCTAGCTGACGGCAAAGAAGCTCTTTGCCGTCTGCCAGCTCTTTGCCATCAGCTACCCAAAAGCAGACGGCAAAGAAGCTCTTTGCCGTCTGCCAGCTCTTTGCCATCGGCCAGCTGACGGCAAAGAATCTTTGCCGTCCGCTGGCGGACGGCAAAGAGTGAGGTGGCCCCCACCCCCCGCCCGTTTTTGAAAAACTTAACGGGCCACCTCTTTGCCGTCCGCTAGCAGACGGCAAAGAGGCAAAAAAGCGGACGGCAAAGGGGGGCGGACGGCAAAGAGCCTACTACCTAACGGCCCGTACCCCCGCCCGTTACTCGCTTCTTCCCTCTCCCTCCCACGCCGCCGTTTCTCTCCTCCCACGCCGCCGCCCGCCGC